>NC_081800.1:8750274-8925274 GCF_963082965.1 Carassius carassius | reverse complement strand
TCTTGCGATGCAGCGAGGGAAGAAACGGCGTGAATGTCTCAACCATCCCCTACATTGATCCCCTGTGATGTCCTCACATGCAGCATCCATTGCATGCAGCAGGGCCCTCTGGTCTTGAGCCTGATGCTCATACACCCTCCACCTCCAAGCTGATTGATTGTCAAGTACTGTCATAAATTTATCAAATGTTCCGAGAAATTCTTTCATGGTATTATATCTTTGACTAATTTTGACAGTTGAACAGACAATTGTGCATATGATGACTTACTCAATGAAACCATGCTGATATGTTTTGGAGAGAGTAACCATTTCACTGAAAAATCAACTAATCAGTTTAGATCAGCAAGATCTATTTATTTGGAAAATGTGCTAAATGTGGGCTCATTGTGCTAACTGTAGCTACTTGTACATAATCATTTGAAAAAAAGCACAGAGTCACTTGAGACATGTACTAAAGCATTTGCAATTTGATAAAACCAATGAAAAATGACATTCTGTTGTGAACAATTGCAAGGTGGTTTGGAGATTTGTCCATGTTATTTTGAGAATGTCATCTCGGTTTCAAGAAATGAGCCAAACCAATCGAGAAAAACTGTAAAGCCACGGGTCATTTAGATCAGGACTCAAGAGACACTTTTAATTGACAAATTTTATCTAATAAGGTTCTGCACACCACTGGCTTTCTTCCTTTAAATCACCTCTACCTGAGCCAAGAGGTTGTAAAATACTCACTAGGGATATTGATCCAAAAGATGTACTTATATACCAGGCATTCCAGAGTCCGCTGTCATTGTTAAATTTACAGAGACTCTTCAATAAACCCTCAAGGCTTTTTCTTCATAAAGGCATTTCCTATGAAGTAATTGAGGTCATTTAATTATTTTATTTTATTTTTAATAACATTTAGCATAAAATAGGTCCATGATATTCAATGTTTCCCAATACTCATAAATGTGTTCATTTCAGAGTAAAGCAAATAAAAAGCAAACAGATTGGCTGAAATGGGAGGCATGTTTTTGGCTGACACACAAAGCATGTCACTGTGGTTGACAGTGGAGTTTGTTTGTTTGTTTTCCCCCTTGACAGCTGTTTCGGACTCGAACACACAGCAATTTATGAGGGCACTATGGACAGGTTATCATAGACAGAGCACAGAGCATACAGCATTCATCACAGAGGGAGCCAGGACATAGGAGCAATTCCGGGGGCTACCGGTTTACAAGGCACGGCATGAATTTACTGCCAAAGCAATGGCACAGAAAAGAAGAAGAAGAAAAAAAAAAACACTTAAAAAAATACAGCTCACCCGAAGATACATAAAAGTCATGTGGAATGGACTGCAGTAAATTCTTCTGCACATCATGGCTTTAGACACCAATATATTCTCCTCAAGAACAGCACAGAGGGGCGAGCAGGAATGATTGCAATGCTCAGTAAATTTCAGTAATAACACCGAATGCACAATCTGCTCACATTGGCCATATCCAGCTACACGCAAGAACAATCCAGTCCTCCTCTATAATAATGGACAATAAATGGTCTTCCTTTTAAATTCTTACTTTGTAATTTATTTTGGGCCATAATTATGTCAAATTGTAAATAATTGCAAATAATTATCTCTCCTTCAAAAGTTGAAAGCAACAAATAGTCCTTCATTACTATGTGCGAATACAGCTTCCTAAAATATGTCCTAATTTGACCTTTATGTGAAAATTCAAGATTAGATTGGGTTGTAAAATGTGTTGTGGTTCCCCAAACATGTTATGATATTTATGCATTAATAATTTTTGATGTTTTTTTTTTCATAATGTGCAAGTAGTATACACACAAGGAAAATTATTGTATTTTATTAATTGTAATTAAACATTTTAGGCACATTACATTTGATGAAAATCGTATAAAAAGTAAAGAAATTGGGATGTTTTTCCTTTTCTTTATGATGTACACTTGTGTTTGTCACTGACCCAATGACAGTAATTGTGTCAGTTTCTGCAGTAATTGTGACAAACCTGCCTGTTTTAAAACCTTTTTATAAACATAAACTGGTACTGATCTATAAATCCGATGCAAATTATATCAGTTTGGTTAAATAATTGAATTCAGCCCTCCTTCAATATAATGGACAGTTTCAGTATTGACTGATACAGGTTGATACTGATCATTTTAAATAATTTCTCTTACTTTAAAAGAAGAAATATATATTTGGTTTTGTGTCCAATTTGGTTGCAATTACAATATAAATCTGTGTTGTTTCTGTTTGTATGAATGTAATGGCTGCCTCTAGGCCAGTGGAAATGAGTCCAGCAAATGCTGAATAAACAGATACACATAAATGTAGCATAATATTAAAATGTAGATGAGGTGTTGATTTTAAACAAATCCTTTATTTCACTGTTGGTGTTGTTATTTTTTAAAAATGAATCTATGGCATTTAAGTATGATAATATACAGCCAGCCTGTCATTACAGCAAAACAAAGCCCTTCAGGATTCACCTCTACCACTTATTACAAGGCTACTCACTAAATAAATAACTAATATGCAGCATTTCCATGATGATGGTAAATATCAGACATTGCTTATCCATGTAAACATGCGCTACAGTAGATGACATAGATGACATCACCCATGACATGCCAATCTGAAAACATGCATTCAATTTAAAATCCGTTAACTATTTCAGTGTATATAATCAACATCATTAAGGGCCATTCACACACAACGTGTTTGTTTACATAGTTTGATATCACTATTAAAGGCTGTCCTTAATAACATATATATGTTGGAGGAAATTGTTTGTGGAACTACTGATATTAATGTGTAGCTTACACATAAAATGTCACTTCACATTAGCCTCCTACATTTACTGTTATATTTATCGCATACCACCGTTAAAATTATACAGCATGGGTGTAATGAATGTCGTTGACCTTCATGTACTTAGTCTAACTGCATCAGACCCAATCAAGTTATTAATTTATTTGACACTGGTAATTCCTAATATGTCAAAGATATTTGAGCCAAGATTTCAAAGCTGTACGCTAAACATTTTCTCGAGAAATAGGCAAAATACAAAACATGTAACAGCTATCCCTTCTCCCACTAATCCAAAACCACAAGAATGCATGACACCCATCAGAAATTACCTGTGTGTGCATTGTATTTCAGGGTTCAATTATCCTCTCTCATGCCCTATAATCAAAATCAGCTGTTAATTCAGGTCAGAGCAGTGGCGTTATATTGTGCTGTTCATCTGAAACTGGATCAGAGGGTAACACAACTGTCTCATGGCAGCCTGGCTCATTTTACTAAATTTGTAATCATGACAACACAGACAGTTAATTTCTTTATTGTTACAAGCCTCTACTGAGACTGAGTATACAGCACGGGCACACCAGATTTAAAAAAGAGGGTTTAATCCAGTCCGGCTATTGATCTAAAATGAGTGTGACTGTCTTGGGTTAGAGGCTGTCGGTGAACTGCTAAGATGAATAGTGCAGTTCCACTGAAATCTATTAGTCTCGTAACAGGCCTAAACAGCCCATGCATTATTTCTAAATGGTTTAACAGTGCAATGATAGGGCAAAGGACAAATTTGCAGAAAGGCAGCTGTGGTGCAAGGCCCGAGTTATCATAATTCAGCATTTTTGACAGGTATTTCAATATTAAGCACAGTTAAATAGCTTGCGTAAAACGATTGCATAAAACAAATTATTGAAAGCATATGTTATTTTGACATTTGCAATGTAATTAACGTGAAACCCTGCAAATCGGACACCATAGATGAGCTAATGATGTTACAGTTTTTCTGTCGGGCCTTTGGACCAAGGTAATGATTTGATTTTGAAGGCGGTATGATCACATTAGGCACTGGGCAAACTTGGTAAAGTTTTATGTGGAGCAAACATAATTGTAGTGGTTCCCTTTATAACGGTGCAGTGATATAAAAAAATATATATGTATAAAAAAGAAAAATATAATACACTATAGCAAAACGTATTATGAATGTCTTGCAAATACATTTACCCATGTACCAAACTTTTGTTTTATTTTTTTATTACGCAGTTGATTGGAATACTACATTAAAAAAATATGTTTGCCTTTAAAAAAATAATAAAACAAAATGAAAAAAAAAAAAATGATTCTGATTGATTTCAGTACTGCTTACATCATGAAATTATGCTGTTGAAAGTATATATATATATATATATATATATATATATATATATATATATATATATATATATATATATATACACACATATACACTAGAACAAAAGAACTTGGCACATTACATTATGGAGGTAAATCTCCAATAAGTTGTTTTATTAAATTTCCTTTACAAAATGTACACACATTAAACAATCAACATGCACTGCTTTACTATACACGGTTCAGTTCTTTTCAATATGAAAACAGTATTTATCGCGGGTATGTCATCTCACAGAGATGTTTTCAATAAACAATGTATTAATAAAGAAATATCAAAACGTTAGGTCAAGTGTTGTTACACATATTCATATAGAAGGTGGATCTATTTGAATCTAACACACGAAAACACAAGTTAATCTTGATTGCGTCGTCATTTCAACCAAAGAGGAACAAAATCTTGCATTTCACTACATAATCTTTCCACAAATCAGTCTGTGACAGCCATAATCAATTTACTTTACTTTTAAAGGACAACACTTGACCTTTAACAAAAAAGCCATTACAAGTTTGATGTCATAAAACTGAAACAACATAACAATACTTACAAAATACAACTTTTTTTTTTTTACCCTTTTCAGAAGCAATCACATAAACCGATGATTTTTTTTGTTTGTTTTTGTTTTTCACATTTATAATAAGCACTTAAGGATCTCAGATGAATTACTCTGAAGAAACTCCGGAGTAAATATGAATAATATTCACAAAATGGGCTGACAATCCAGAACTAAATACACAAGTCCCAACAGGCACCCAAATGTCAGCAGCCATTATCAAAGGTTAAATCAAAATCATGCAGCAGCCTTCATCCCGGACACAAAAACATCCAAGAGCTTTGACGTGACATCTATATCGTACGGCAAGTCTGTAGGGACAATGCGACTTTCCTCACTCAGAGAGCATTTTCATTTACTCTCACTTCAGACTGCTTCTTATTTGACCTTACGAAACGAAGGCAGAGTGTGCGGGCGGCCTTGAACAACACCCTGGAGTCTCCTCAAATGTGCATAAGTGAGAGTCATACAGAGGCCCTTTGAGTGCGGTCATCCTGCAATGACACAGAAAGGTGGCCACATCCCTTTTGTGAGGAGAAACAAAAGAATGAAAAGTACAGCTGCTCCTGTCTGGACAGTCCTGATACAGCTCATCATGCTGTTCATCTCACATCCATCTTGTCTTCGGCTCTCCTAATAATCATTATTCCCTTGTAGATTTGGTCAAAAGCCCCTGCAGAGTGCACTGTAATTTATTAGCGTGGTTTAATGGCTTCTTCATCATGGTAAGGATCAGTCAAATCATGTGCTTTCAGATCATGACTCTCAATTTCTCATCATTCTTGTGTTTATATCTTTCAGCAGCAACATTTTAGGCCACATGTGTTTTGGTATGAGCATGATAATTAAAGGAATTATTTTATTTGCTGAAAATGTACTCACCATCAGGTCACCGATGAAGTAGATGAGCTTGTTTCTTCATCAAATGTAGTATTACATCAGTGAATGGGTGCCGTCAGAATAAAAGAGTTCAAGCATCTGAGGAAAACATCATAATGATCTAAAAGTAATAAGAATTATGGATTGGTATTTTGGTAAGTTAAAATGCCTTATTGATGGATTCATTTCTTGCATGCAGCTTTTCACTCCACAATATATTAACTGATGTACTGGAGTGTGGATTACTTGTGGATTATTGTGATGTTTTCATCAGCTTTTTGGACTTTCATTCTGCCGGCACCCATTCACCACAGAGGATCAATTGATGAACAACTGATTTGATGCTCTTTTCTCTGAATCTGTTCTGATGAAGAAACAAACTCATCTACGTCTTAGAGGGCCTGAGGGTGAGTAAATTTCACAAACAGCTATTTTTTTATTTTGGGTTAACTATTCCTTTAATTACCAGGACTGAAAGAGTCCAAAGCAATTTAAGCGCTACTGTGTAAGCAATTCCCCCCCCCCCCCAAACTTTCCAAAAACACATCTGATTCAGCTTATAAAGGCCCTGAGGAGCATCTGGTGAGTGGCCTAGAATCTGCACCGCAGTCCAGCACAGTGAGAAAGTGACAAATAAAACACTAACTATTTATCTATTTGTCTGCTAAACAAGCTTAGAATACATAAAGTACCAGAACTTTTAGCAGTCACAAAAGAACAAGTCACAATGTACAGTATATGGCCAGAAAAAAAAAAAAACCTCTAGTGGCTTTAGCAACCATTCAGCATTTCTGGTTTAAGATGCAACAGATGTGTGCAGTATCTAGCGCTGCCACCCTTTTAAAATGAATAATAACTACGGATGAGCTGATATCTGTACTATCTGTACTAAAAGCAATGGCTGTTTGCGTACTCTGCTGTGTGAAGACACACCGGCAGCAGACTGAATATGCTATAAGATATAACAGTGTACAGATAAACTGAGGGCAAAGAAAGTAGCAAAAGCTTATTCTAATTTGTTGTTATATATAAAAACAACTTAAATCAGGTCAAGAAAATATTGAGTGTATGCTGTAGTGTTTAACAGATTATTAATACATTAAACCTGTCCTATCAGCCTCACTTTGCTTTACCTGAAAATGGTATCATTTTCACTTGTTTTCCAAAACTGAAATCTGAAAATATATTAAAAGAAAAAATTACAAGATAAAAAAGTATAATACTTGAGCTATGCCTTGTGTAAAAGAGGTACACTTAAGTATCCTTTTAAAAAGACGACTTTCCATGGAAATAATATACTTTAATGTAAATTTTATAATCACTTGTATTGTCTTATGGAATATGGTTGAAGAGTATTGCTGAATGTACTGATATGTATTTATGGTAAACATGAAAATGCTGTAATGTCAGTTCTACTGTAACGTGTTTGTTGTGTATTTAATTGAATGAAATTACACATTTGCAATGCTGCAATTCACTATAAATCTATTAACTTTAAATGTAATCTCAACACTCTACAGTTATAATCAAGTACTTTACATGTGCATATATGTCAACTCATCAAGATAAGTGTACTTCTTTAAAGAATGACAAAATATTATTAAAACAATGATTCAAAATGTAATTTACAGTTAACCCTCTGGAGTCTAAGGGTATTTTTGGGGCCTGGAGAAGTTTTGTCATGCCCTGACATTTGTGCTTTTTTCAGTTTCTTCAAGTCTAATCTCACTGTAATCAGCACAAACTGGGCTATAATAATATGTGAGCAGCATGTATGTACATGATTGTGTTTTTGAGAAAAAAAAATGTTATGCGTGGTTAGTGAAAAACTAAAAATGTTAATTTGGCATTATTACAGACTGTGAAGTCTTAAGAGACAGTCATGAAAGTGAAAATGTAATTTTACAAATACATTAAAGTGACCTTTTTCATTAATATATTATCTGCAAGTACTTTTTAAAAATACACTTTTAAGTGCACTACAAATAAATACAAATAAATAGTGCACATGTAATCCAATTAAGCACATTTCTTTTTCACAAGGGATAATAAAGGAATATTTATTTTTAAAAAGGGTAATTAAAAATGTGGCTTTAGCACTCCAGAATTTTTGTTAGTGAGGAAAGAAAATCTAACATATAGTGCAATACTGTAATAATTGGTTGCTCATCTCAAAATTACATTTTCACCCACCTATTACTATTTTTGATCATAAAAGTCTAAAGAGCTCCCTTATGTATCATATGATATCATTACTTTATCGTTGTAACTGTAGACAAATAACCCATAACCTCACCTAGTCTTGTGTCGCAAAACCTGTGAATGTAGCACTTCGACAATCATGAATACTAGATGCTTGTAGCTGCAACGTGGTGCATGGAGCAAACAAATACAAGCATTGCGTGTGCTAAAACATAGATAAGGCACAGAGACAAGTCTTGAACCAATAACTGAACTAATAAGCAAAGGCTAAATGTTAATTAATGATGCGATCTCAAAACAATCACAAGTATAACAAAAAAGCAGCTTAAAGGGATCATTCACACACAAAAAATTGCTTTCTTTCATTATTTACTCCCCCTCATGTTGTTCCAAATGCCTCTCTTACTTCTTTGGAACAAAAAAAAATTAAGTTTTGAAGAATACGAATCATCCACAACTCAGTTTGGACTCAATTTAGTCACAGTCTCATGGAGGAGAAGATTATTAGTGAATAACTTAAAATTCAGCTTGCTTCTCACATAAAATTCTCAGATGAAATTGTAAGAGTTGACATAGAATACAAGTTGTATTGACCATTTTTATGACATTTTTATGGTGCTTTCATGGCCTCAATAAAGCTTAAAGGAATAGTAAAAATGTCATTTGCTAAACATGTACTCACCGACAGGCCATCCAAGATGTGGATGATTTTGTTTCTTCGTCTGAATAGATTTAGATAAATTTAGCAGTACATCACTTGCTCACAAATGGATCCTCTGCAGTAAATGGGTGCCGTCAGAGGTAATACACAATACTCCAGTCCATCAATGTCATGTGAAGAGAAAAGATGAGTATTTGTAACAAACAAATCCATCTGCAATTTTTTTTTTTTTTACTTTGTTGCTTCCTGGTCCTCTAATATTGTTTACTGCAGTGAAAATGTATTCTAGTCTGAATCAGGAGAGAAATATGCACCATTTAAAAGCTAAAAACAGTTCTAAATAAATATTTTGGTGGAGATTGATTTTAGAAGACAACAGGGGATGGACTTTTTCACTGCAGGAAACATAGATTATAGACTCATATTTTGGCCAGAAGCCATGCTGAAAAAGTTAAAATGCTTCAATGATGGATTTGTTTTTTACAAACAAGTGGTTTTTCACTTTTCAAGATGGAGTGTGGATTACTTGTGATGTGTTTTTTTTTCAGGTGTTTGGACTCTCATTCTGACGGCACCCATTCACTGCAGAGCATCCACTGATGAGTAAGGGATGTAATGCTACATTTCTCCAAATCTGTTCTGATGAAGAAACAAACTCATCTATATCTTATGACCTGAGGATAAGTACATTTTCACTAAATTTTTTGATTGAACAATTACTTTTACTATTACCTCTGTCTCCATTCATTGTAATTGCTTGGGAACATTCTTTAAAATTGCTTCTTTGTGTCCCACAGAAAAATGAAAGTCACATGACAACAACATAATTACAAAACAATCACAAGTTTAACAAACAGTAGCTTAGAAGTAAAAGGATGTTAACTACTTTGGCATGTACATGGAAGTAAGGCATTTGTTCTGAGGGATGAATGAGAAGATGAAATCTTAGTGCAGCAACATGACTCATCCCTCCTCGTACACTGGTACGCTTCAAAAACCCTCGGTTGAAACCCTGTTAGGGTCTCGGATCACTGGCAAGGACACAATGATACACAGTACATAAAACATGGACACAAAATCCAACCACTGTGATGCTGACGTTTTCCCGTTATGCTTCTTGAACGGCTCGCCGGGCATTGCCTCAAAAACTATGATAGATCGAAAATCTCTCTTCAAAAGTGTTTCAGTGCATATCTCCAGCGATTCCACAGCGAGGAAGACTGTGGGCAATCAAACCGTTCAGAGGACGTTCGATCCTTCAGACTGTTAACACAAAGCCAGTCGCAGTGTGGATAACGCAATGATAGAAAGCAAGGAGATGGAGATGGGGTTGGGTCGCCAGGCTCTGGACCCTCGTACACTCATACCTGCAACATGGAAAACAGGTACCGAAGATTACTTGTAATTAATGAATATAGACTATGGTTGATGTTACATGGGGCAACTTTTTAAGCAACTTTGCCTGGCAACTTTGTTTGAGCAATGTTACTTGGGCGCTTTCCCATTGAGGATGAGTAACAAATTTCTATCTGGATACTTTAGATCGTTTGTGTGCCCTGTGTCTCACCTGATTGCCCGTTGACAGCAACATTGCCTAAAATTGCCCCTTGTATCATCAGCCTGAGATTACCAGTGGATCCTCTGCAGTGAATGGGAGTCCAAAGAACTGATAAAAACATCCCAATAATCCACAAGTAATCCACACGACTCCAGTCCATCCATTAACATCTTGTGAAAAGAAAAGTTGTGTTTATAATAAACAAATCTATCATGAATTAGTTTTTCAATTTCAAACCTTTGTTTCCAGCTAAAATGTGATTCCTTTATCCATTTTCCTGCTTTCTCCAGTAAAAAAAGGAGTCTGAATCAGAAGTGAAATATGCACATATCAAACACTTTTTACAAGCAAAAACAGTCCAAAACTGTTGGTTGTGGCTTACTTGGGAATTATTATGTTGTTTTAATCAGCTGTTTGGACACTCATTCTGACGGCACCCATTCATTGCAAAGGATCCATTAGTGAACAAGTAATATAATGCAAAATTTTCTCGAAATCTGTTGCAATAAGAAACAAACTCATCTACATCTTGGATGTTCTGAGTGTGAGTACAATTTCAGCAAATTTTCATTTTGGGGTGAACTATAGTAACTGAATGGAACTGAAACATGAAAGTACACAGTTGTTCAAAAGCTTGGGGTCTGTAAAGATCTTTAATTAGATTTTTTGAAATTAGTTTAAAAACAGGTCCAGCAGATGCACACTGAGCAGACTTTCCCAGTTTAAATGACTAACTAATTAATATTAAAGCAGGTTGGAAAACCTATTGGCACAGTTAATAATTTTCAACATTAGCAGTGTCAGGGCTTTTTCTTAAAAACCAGACATTGTGGGCCATTAGATGAAAAATGTGAACAATAAGCCACAGAGAACAGTTGTCCCGTGCAGTTGCATCAGCCTGTGACGTTGAATGCATGGGGGAGAGAAGACCAACAGGCAGAGATAGATGGCAAGAGCTTGGGCTAGTTAATAAAGATCAGACTGCTTAGCCCAGTGGAGAATAAAAGGTGTACGAGGAGGACACATAAAATCAGTGAGAACTCATTTAGAGAGGCGCATTAAACTCTGTGCTGCAAACTGCATCTGCGCTCTTCACTCGAGGGAATAGGAGTAGAACATTATGAGGTCAACTGTGCATTGTTTATTTTATAGGGGCCTGTGTGTTTAATATCCCTTTGACATTGAATATTTATCTTTTACATCATGGGCACTGAAAGAGGAGGGCAGTGCACACGCCTGCAGGTTTAACTCACATAGGGAAATGTAATATTGTGTAAGGATGCAGACATAAAATAAATGAGCCGAATATAAACAACTGATAAAATCGAATTCATAAATCACTCATTTTTCTAAAGTAACACTGTCCAGCAGGGACACCGGGATGGTAGCATTTATTTTTTGGCCTCCCTTGAGCTTGTTGCATTTTCATAAAGGTCCTAAAGGGTAATCAGCAAATATAAGCAGTGACTTCACAGCAGTGTGATTGGCTCATAAGCTTGTCAGTGTCATTTTTCACAACTGGTCCACAAGAAGAGATGGATGGAATAAATATTGATTAAACTATTCAGCCACATAGTTATATCACCACTCTGATTTGGGAAGATCTGTGTGTCAGGTGAGGAGAGTTTTTAGTTTTATTACATTTTTAGGATATTTGATTAGAAAAATGTGGGGCAGGACTTAAATTGATTCAACAGGAACTGAGTGGATGGTGAAAAGATGTTACATTGCAAATATTTTCATAATTCCAAACATTATTCAATAGCCACACAACATAAGTGACGTCAGCAGAAAAGGAAAGCTGTTGGAGCACATTGTAAAATTTCCCCTATTGTTACAACTAGATTTAAGTAAGCGTTAAATGACTACAAAATTTCTCTTAAAAAACACCTTTGGTAAATGTAATCTCAAAATGAATACCCATTTTTTTCACACCGTACATTTTAACGTTGTGTTGCCTAAATTAATTTTAAGCATTTTTAGAATGAGCAATCATTTTTATTTTGGTGCATCTGTAATTATACTGAATAATGAATTTCCACTATCTTTCAAAAGTCTGGGGTCAGTAAGGTTTTTTTTTTTTTTTGACTTTTTTTTTTTTTTTTTAATTCTGACCGATCTTTTTTCAGGATTTTTTGATAAATAAAGTTCAAACGAACAGTATTTATTTGAAATAAATTTATCAAGGAATAGTATTTTTAAAAATCTAAGAATACATTATTATTATTCACCCCAAACGTAAAAAACAAAACAAAAAGAAAAAACACCCAAATTCATCAAAATAAAAAAAAAAGTTCTTACTAAGTTTATGTATGTTGATGGGTTCGGTTGGCATCCCTTCTCCTCCGTCACTCAGCGCTCGTATCTGAATGATGTAATCATCATCTCCAGGTAGCATGAGCTCCACTGAGGTGAGATTTGTTGTTATTGTGTTCATTTCTTCATGCCGGTTCCTTCTGTAAGACACCTGGAGAGAACCAATGACAGAGGCGCTAACAACCACTTAGATTTATTCAGCACAAGCTATTTTAGTCGATAAAGGAAGTCAAATCAAATGATCATATACTGTAGGGAACTGTAGTGTTTATTAGCACACCTGGTGTTTTCGCTATACTGTACAGCACATATTTTTAAGATCTGCGGTATAAATTAGTTTTATTTTTAATTTCCGTTACCACTAAGGTGGGTAACCGTCCAATAAAAGAAATATACAGTACACACTGTAATGCAGTTGTTTCCTAAATGCTCACTGGAATAGAACAAGCTAATATGATTAAATGAAAATAAAGCCCTGCAGTTTGGCTTTGAGGTTTACATTGCTGGGAAGCACTTACCTGATAACCAGTAACATCTGACTCCATCTCCAGAGAAATGACAGGCTCCCAATGAACAGTGAGCTTAGAGCCAATCAGATTCCACTCCACGTTCAAAGGTGGCTGCCCGGGTGCTGAGAGGAAACACCAGCATTAGATACTGTACATGTGACCACATAATCCATTATGACATATGAACAAACAGACAGCCAGGCCAGGCACCTCTCCTGTCAATGTCATTATGTATTATACTATACTATACTATAGCGTAGAGTACTAGAACTATGAATGACTATTCTGGCATTTCAAACATGTATGACTTAATGCTTTCTTGGCAAAAAACTTAAACAAAACAAACAAACAAAAAAAAACCCATAACAACAGCAACAAATACAAATAGTCACCAAGTACAATCACCCTCCAGAAAGGACAACAAACACATACAAATCATATGGACTGTTTTTTATATTTTATTCCAAGTGTTTTTTGTATGCAAGTTAAGGACTACTTAGGTACTTTTGCTGGTCATTGTATTCTTCAGAAAGAAAGAGAAAGAGCAGCATGAACATTCATTTAAATATCTAATTTTGTTTCCCATGGACAAAACAGAAAGACAAAGGTTTGCAATGATGACAGTTATTAAATGCTGACTTAACCTTCTAACCAATAATCCTTCAAATCTTTATTTGTCTGTACATTTATTCAGCATGGAAAACTAGAAAAAAAGGTCACAGTAAATACATTTATAATGTTACAGTAATGTTAAAGTAGAAAATAATTATATTTTTTCCTATATTTTTGATAAAATAAATGAACACTTAATAATAAAAAAACTTAATAATTACAGTAAAGTATATCAAATGACAGGTTTCTTTACCCTGTTTAAACAATAAAAAGGATACTTTATTTTTATTTTTTGAAAAAGTGCAAATATTGAAATTAGACAAAAAAGTTAATGATATGACATAACATAATATATAACTGCAGAGGCAATAAACTGTAACTGTAATTAAACAGTAATAAAACTGTTTAAGAAACATATACTTACGGGACTTCTTTGTGGTCACATTGATAGTGGGAGACAGAGGGCCAGTTCCCGCCGTGTTAAAAGCGCTCACTGTCAGGAAATACTGAGTGTACTCTCTCAGTCCACTGATGTTAACCTTGTTCTGATTGGCAGACACTCTGACTTTGCCCATGGTCTCTGGTTTTGTGTCATCCTCCCAGTACACCACCTGATTTAAAGAGCAATGTAGAGAAAGCACAGACTGTGGGATCTAAAGCCTCACGGATACAATGCTACAGTGCCATTATGTTCAGTGCAGGAGAATTATTATACAGGAGTTTTTCCACTTTTTTCCACAAAGTGGGTTTGGGGTGACATGGATAAAGAGTTTCACAGAGGAATGTGTAATGTGTTCTCTGTGCCCTCAAAAAAGATGAAGAAAAGCCATTTCGTCTATATGCTGCATAGAGGGCCTCCTATGCATACGGTAAGAACAGGGCACCCTATTCTTATTTTCAAATGGAGCGTTTCCATGGGTACAGAGGGAACTTTGAGGTGAAGCGTGGGAGATGACAGGCTCTGACAGAACCCAAGGTGCATTTCAAAACCGGACAGAGAGTTATTTCCATTTAGAAGAAGGGACGCACCTCGTAGCCCAACACTCTTTCTGGGGAAGCGCTGAGAATGTGCCAGCTCACTTCAATTTCAGTTGCAGAAATGCTTCTGGCCCACATGCCATCTGGAATGCCACTGGGCTCTGAGAGGGAAGAGGAAAAGAGAAAAAGATGAATGCATAAAGACAAGAATAAAAGAGATAAGGAAATAAGAGAAAAGAAGAGCAAAAATAAGACGAATAAGACAATACTAGGATGGAAAAAGGGAAGAAACTGAAATGAGACAAGATTAGAAGAGAAGACACAAGATGAGACTAAAAGCATGTCAGTGCACAAATCAGAGGCTGATGAAAAACAGTTTATTAATGACTGATGCAAAACCCTTTGTCTCTAAAATAGTAAATTACTAGCCTTTCTTTTAACAGGATAGATGAGTGGCATGAAGGAAAATTATCTGTACAGGAAATTAATTAATGCAGTAGCTTCCTGACACACCACTGTCTCCTTATCACTCCACGCTGTTATAGCTCATCTCAAACTGATCCTAACTAGCTGAAAGATTCCCACACTGCTGCTTCAAATGCTGAGCATGAGTTTCCAGAGCTCCAACCACCTGACATTTATAACACAACATCACATACAGCCATTATAGTACATGCTTTACTTTGTACTTGCTATAAAAAGAAAATTGCATTATGGATTCTTGGACATTTAGCAAAACATCAAATACATTTCCAGTTAAGAAAGTGTAAATTACTGCTAAAACTGCCAGCAACAGCGTTGGAGTAACCCATACAATGATATAGAATTACATAATCTAGATCTACAGCCTTTTCCTCGCTTTTCCTTGACCATTTGTTATAAAATGAGCCATGTTCTTTCAGCGCTGCACAATAATAAAGTGCTGGTGAAACAGGAATCAATCCTGGCCTGTTCTCTCAATTTTTTATGCACCTTACAATGGATGAATAAATATATGGTGGAAAGAAAAATCCATTGAAAACACTGCAAATTAGTGAGAAGGTAAGCTTTTGTGCGCTGCTCATAATGCGATTGACAGTCTCACCATTCTCGGCCGAGAACACAATGGTAACAGGGCTGAATGGTCCCTGGCCTTTGGTGTTGTAGGCACCCACTTTGACACCAAATGGAGAAAAGGGAGGGATGCTCTCGTTACGGTACACGTAACGGGACTGGGACGGTATGGAGGTGACGGCGTGTGTCCAGTTGACCTCCCCCAATGGCCGGAAAGCGATGATGTAGCCGAATCCATCTCCGTTTTGGAGGTCTTCAGGCACAGGCTGGGATGGAAACAAGAAACTATAGTGATATTAAAACATACAGACCAGATCAAGCCTCAGGTTCACACCCAATGCTTTTCCAAATCCCGCACAGTTTTCACAAAGTAATGCAACCTCTTGAGAGTGCAAATGAACTGCTTTCTAATATACAACCAAGTTTGAATTGAATGCTATTACGGGAGTAAAGGGCCCAGATGGAAAACAGGCTTGGCTTTGACTGAGGTAATAAACACCCTCATTCAATTCCATTTAATTAGCCAAAACTATTACCTCGCACAGAGGGAGTGATAATATAGACAGATGACTTACCTCCCATGTTATTACTAGCTCTGACTTGGAGCCACCCCCACCTCCGACATCGGTAGGGGCCGTGTCAGGAACTGCGTACAGAAAAACAAAGAAAAAACAGCTTTGTTTTCAGTACAGCGGATATATACAGCCCCTACCTTCCTTATTGTTTCTATTCTTTTACTTTTACTTTTAAGCCTTACTTAATCAAGTATCTAATGTAACAAAGCTCCGGTCCCCTAGCAACTGCTTTAAAAAAATTCTGTGGGCAGCGTCTGAGCTAACTGCCTTTGTTTCTAGTGAATTTCACCATTTGCCAAGAGTATCTCAACAATAATGCTCGAAGATTTCGTTCTATAATATACAAAGAGGCACTTGAGCATTGAATGCACCAAAATTATATCGCTTCATCAAGGGACATTTGAAAAATATAGACACTTGAGCATTAGTGGATTTTCAACCTCAGACAGCACATCCACAGGATGCCTACAGTCGCTTACTGACCATCTGATACCTACTGCACACAAAACTGGATGGCACTTTCTCGATCTGGCAAGCTCTATTCTGATTGGCTGACTAATTAGATAGGCAATTTGTGTTCGCAAGGTAGCTTCTGAGGATGAAATTATCCCTGGATTTGACAAAGTTTGAAATGTTATATTAAATCAGATCAGAAGTAATTCTGTCTGTGAAATAGTCTGTACTTAATACTTTAGTGAAGGGTAAAAATTCTGATCTTGGAGTAATTTTGCTTCTGACCACTTCTTTGTTAACCGGGTCAAAGAAAATTGCTAATGAAATTGACAGTTACATATATATACACCATTAAATAGTTTAGGGTCAGTAATATTCTTTTTAAATAAATTAATACTTAAATTCAGGAAGGATCAATTAAATTGATCAAAAAGGACAGTAAAGGCATTTATAATTCATATTAGAAAGACTTCTGAAAATACAGATAGCCCTTACTGGAATAAATTATATCAGAAAACAGTTATCTAGTGATAATATTTTAATATATTGCTAAATTTTACTGTATTTTCGATGAAATAAATGCAAACTTGGTGAGCATGGGAAACTTCTTTCAAAAACATTTTAAAAAAATCTCACTGACTCAATGGTTTAAATGCACAAGTTATTAATAACTAATTCAATAGTTAATCACATGGTGTAATATTGTGGATATGTTTTTTTTTCTGTACCAATGCACTAAAATAAGGGCAACGAATAACTAAACCATAGAAAATTCACAACATTGTAATTCCTACAGTGTATTCGTTATGTTATTTCAGTAGGGTAACGCTACAGGCAGGGTTTCACATGCATTGGTTAAATGTAGGAATGTTTAAATTAATATATAAAATGTTTGAATATTCACTATAATTTTGTGCTCTCATTAACTAAAATGTTATTTTCATAGACTAAAATTATATTATATCAAAATAAAATTGCCTAAACGGAATGAATATTACATGACAAAAACAATTTAAATGAGGTATTTTCTGATTTGACTTTCAGTTAAAAATTTGTGTATAAATTAACAGCGCTGGTGACTCACCTGCATCTTCAGTTTTTGTTTTAAGAGAAGCGGGACTCGGTTCCCCCACGCCGACGCTGTTTCTGGCCAGCACTCTGAACTCAAACTCCACCCATGCATTCAGATCCACCACCGTTGCCGTCAATGTGTTCCCATCAATCACCTCCGGGACTGAGAGCAAACAGAAAAGCCACGGTTTAACTGAAAATACCTGGATTACAAGGTGGCACCATGAAAGTTAACAACAGGAGCACAACTTTGAGCCTATGTTTACAGTAAACCAGAAGTGTCATAAAGCATAAAAAAAAATTATATTTCACATCTCTGTCTGGGTCGGATGTTGTTCGAATGAAGTCAGATTCAAGCGGCAAGGCAAGAGAACAGATTAAGTTGTTTTGCCTTAGTACTTAGAGGGTACTTATATGTACTCAAAGCGAGCATAAGCTTCTTTCTTAAAAGCACATGAGATGTGCTATGGTAATTTCAGTCTCTCACTGAATTGATGCTCCGCTTGACTAGCTTTAGCTAATCCTGTATTGTTACCCGTGTTCACCGCTTGCCAGCCCACTGTGAAAGCTGTCTTGGCCTGAATGATATAGCTTGTGATGGGGCTGCCGTTATCCTGGCCGGGTCTCCAAGAAAGCTGAGCCGTGCTGTCTGTGATCTCCTCCACTATTACACCATCTGGAGCTCCTGGGGGACCTGATTCAATCAGACAATTAGCAGTGAATTAGCAATTAGAAATGAAGTTACCTTCACTGACATCTAAACTTGCTCACCCTCTGCCAGGAAGCTCTCCTCTTATCGCCCTCCTAAACTGTGATAAAAGGCCAGTCTCTAAAAGGCATTATTACATTTTAAGCTGTTGCTTTTGTGGGGACACTAGATCTCTTTGAGAATCACAGGAAAGCTTTTCAGAGGCTTGAGCTGTTTTCTTAATGGCTACAGCACGTCTTCCAATTAAAAATGTGCAGAGAGTTGTCTTCCTTTGTGAAATTCACACTCTTTTGGTGGAATATATAACGAAATGGAGCATGATGTTTTGTGGTTTTGTCAGCACAGGTGACTTGTAGCATCAATAGTAAGACCAGACAATGATTGCTTCTCACAAAAAAGGCACTCAAAAGACAAATCATCAAGACAAATTGTAAAAAAAAAAAAAAAAAAATCATATTTGGTTTTGGTGTGAGGAGTTAACATGCATTTTTGGTCTGACTAATATTTACATAATTCATTTTAAACCATGGCCCCCCATTGTGCATAATATTCAAAGGACAGACACTCCTAGTTTCTGTGAATTAAACTGCCAGAGGTTTTAGGAGCTGAATGTCCTTCAGGGGTCCCTCTCTTTTTACATTTCTGTTCCAGTTTCTTAATCTTAATAATCTTAATAATGAATTGTATGAATACTTTTTACTTACAATTTCTACCTGATACAACATTTTAGAGCTCGGAAGAACTAGTAAAATGTATATATATATATACATATATATATATATATTGAAAAATGCCTATTGAGTTTTGTGATTGTATTCATTTAAATTACAGTGGGTGTAGAAAAGAATAAATCACAATTTAAAATAATCACATTTTGTTGCTTTGCAGCCTGAAATAAAGACAGACAAAGTTTTTGTTTTATCTAGCTGTATTTACTCAGTGCAACTTATAACATCCAAGTGAAAGATATATCACCAACATGTCAGAAAAATATAATAAAAAAAAAAAATCAGAATCAGTGAGTAAAAAGATCATCCCCACTCTTTAAAATGACTTGTAAACTCAATCAGGTGTAGTTAATCACCTTCTCAGTGGCACACAAAGCCATTTGACTTTTAACTGTGATCAGCTGTGCTCATTTTGATTAGTTCAGCATGAAAAGAGCCTTTCTACAACAGGGAGAGTACAACACAGACCCTCCCTGATCAAACGTCACTCCAAACTGGATGAAAGAGCCGGTGAAAACTGGTCAGAGAGGCTACCAAGAGGCCTATAGCAAATCTGAAGCAGTTACAGGAGTTTATGACAAAGAGTGGTCATTGTGTGCCTGTGACAACAATATCACAAATTCTCCACAAATGTGGCTTGTACAGCGAAGTTGACATGTGTCACGACTGAACTTTGCCAAAACACCTTGAAGATTCTGAAGCAGATGAGACTCAAATTGAATTATTTGGCCTCAACACCAAACAATATGTCTGGCAGAAATCGAATCCAGCTCACCATCCAAATAACAGCATTCCTCCAGTAAAGCATGAAGGTGGTAATGTACTGTTATGGGGTGTTTCTCTGCAGCAGGGAAAAATGGATGGGGCAAAATACCATCAAAATCTTGAGGAAAATCTGTGGCCCTCTGCCAGAAAGTTGTCAATAGAAGGTTTACCTGCCATCATGACAGTGACTCAAAGCACACAACAAAACTGAACACACAATGACCGAAGGAGAAAAAGGTGAATGTCCTAGCATGACCTAGTCAGAGCCCAGACTTAAACCCCACTGAAATCTGTGGAACGACTTTGCAGTCCACAAACGGTCACTACCATTTAAAATGAACTGAACTTGAGCAGTTCTGCAAAGAAGAGGGAGCAAATATTGCAAAGTCTAGAAAGTTATTAGAGAAAAGTTACAGACTAAAGACTGTAATGTAAGCAAAAGGGGGTTCAACAAAATACTGACACAATGGGGTGTTCCTTTTTCTAACTCAGTGATTCTGTTTTTATTTAATTTTTTCTGACAAGTTGTGTGTGTGTGTGTGTGTTATATCTTTCACTTGGATATTATAAGCTGCACTGAATAAATACAGCTGAATAAAAAAAAACTGTGTCTGTCTTCACTTCATGCTGCAAAGCAACAAAATGTTATTATTTTAAAGGGGGGTGATTCTTTTTCTATATCCACTGGACATTTCTAGGATATAGAAATCAGACATTTATCATTTAACTCGCCATCTTAAGAGCGCAGTAGCTGTGACGTCAAAACCAGGAAGACAAATTCACCATGGGTTCCCTTAAGATTTTCCTATGGGATTTTATAATGGTGTTTTTCAGTTCATAAGTAAAATGAGGTCAGTGGTAAACATAACTTGACAATACTTCTTTTGTTGTACAATGTAAACTGCAAACACTTACACTACAGAAGTCTTAAATAGTTACAAACATACAACCCCCCCAAAAAACCAAACAAACAAACAAAAAACATTTGCTTTCAAATGATGCTTCAAAATGTGCGTTTTCAGTATGGGTGTGTGTAATCCACATTGTAGATTGAAACATCCAAGTATCATCAATTTATGTTTAACGCAGACATTGTTTTACTCAGAAATTGAAAAACCCTATTTTAAAAACCAATAGAAACCCAATATTGTTGGAGCCAACTAAATAATTTTAAGCTATCTTGAGGCCCCCTTGAAAGTTTGCTGAGGTCCCGGCCCCTGTTTGAGACAGAGACATGGCCCCACATTAAAAGATCCTTATATAAGCCCAGCTGGTTTTATTTGCTTGCTACTGCCAGTTTGTACTTGTATTTTGTACTTGCTGAGTACATTTCTTTGGCAAAGCAAAGAAAGCTTTTTTATCTTTCAATCAGGTTTTCCTTCCAAATCCAAACCCTGAATTTGAAGCTCCCCCAGTTGCCTGGCCATCGCTCTCTTACCTTTCACGATTAAAATAGCCACAGCTGATAAACTCTCGACATCCGTGTCGACCACACAGACATATTTTCCGGCGTGTTTCAGCTGTATATTCCGTATCATCAAATCTCCAGATGTACTCTAGAGATATAAACACACACACATACACATTACTATCTGCTACCAACTGGGCTTTAAAGCAACAGGAAGATGTGTGAGTTGTTTGCTATATTTGCCGGCAAGTGATTCAGTAAGTGTAGACACCCTGCTGGGTTTGGGAATGAAAATGTGGCCCAACTCCACAGCTAATGGATGACTTTTGGCAAAGGCTGTTCACTGCTATGTTTGAAACGTCCGTCATGGATAAACATTTCCTCTGGCCAAGCCTTAGGCTTCTTCAACACTGCACAGAATCCAGCTACCAAACTCACTTGCTAATTGGCTAATTAGAGCTTAATCACATTTAAGAGGTAGTGTGATTGGATTCAGTGTGCTGAAACCCTGTGATATGAAACTGTACAAGTGATGAATACTAAATCCACACACGACAATTAAATGCCTTATTTAATCTAATAAAGATGAAGAAAGTTGTTCATAAGAGTGGAGGTGAACTTCAAAAGCGCTCTGTCAAGGGAATAGATAAAGTACTGTGAAAACAGGTAAAGTAATAAAGATATTTCCTAATATATTCATGATGATAGATGTAATTAAGAAGTAAAAAGAGCATCAGAATCCTCATACAGTATATTATAATGTTATAATCATAATGAAGAACTTATGTACTGAAAAGTACTTTCTGCTAAACTAACTTTTATTCTTAACATTTGAATCATATTAATTGATATACTGATTAACTGCATGCATTAACATATGCAGAGAATAGAATACAATTTAATTCAAAGACTGAAAGCACTGAATAGAACATTTTAAAAGAACAGACAACTTTGAAAAACTAAACACTCCAGCATTTTGTTTCACTCCATTGCCCTCCATTTAGATGATTTTTTAACATAAGCATTTATGTATGCATTAAATTAACATTCTATAAAGCCTTAACCCTCTATGGTACGGAGTTGTAATTGATATATCGCATTATGGGAATTAAAAGGGTAGGCCTTTTAAGCCACATGGCAACTGAATGTCCCTCCAAAACTCCTTTTCCCACTG
The DNA here is from genome assembly GCF_963082965.1 of Carassius carassius. Lineage (NCBI taxonomy): Eukaryota > Metazoa > Chordata > Actinopteri > Cypriniformes > Cyprinidae > Carassius > Carassius carassius. Next base: position 8,902,862 of record NC_081800.1, on the reverse strand, counting down.
TCACCCTGACACAGAAGACACCTGTTGAAGTGCTCCAGAAATTGCTCGATTAACCTAATTTCTAAACATTTTCTCAAGGGGGATTTTTTTTTTGCAACATCTTTGGTAAGTAAATTAGATATTTTCATTCACAAATCAATTTCGTCTAACATAGTTTTACTGTAAATTAAGAAAATATCAAGGTTGCCATATGGCAACTCTGTACGACTGTGGAAAAATAGGTGCGTTGCCATATGGCAACACTGTACCACAGTGGAACTGCAGTAATGTATTTCCACATTGGGATATTTTTTATAGATAGTAGCATCAATAAAATTATCTAGTTAATTATTGATTTGAAGTGTTTATTGTAGTATAGTTGTATTTAAGTATAAATAACAGAATTATGTCTTCTTTTCAGAAAAAGAAGACAGCAATATTTTATGGAAAAGGCAATAGTAAGAGAGCAGAGTTGGCCTGTCATGGAGAAGAAAGGGAAGTGCAAATACCCTGGCTGCAGAGGGATCGTGTGCATGAAGTGCAGCAAATGTGACTTGCACCTTTGCATCACAGCTGAAAGGAACTGCTTTTCACGGGATGTCATAAAATGTGACATGAGTTGGATTGAGACAAGTGCACATGGATGGACTGGGAAAACACACATTTTTCTTCAGGGAGCTGCCTATCGTAATACCTATATTTGATGTTTTCATATATATTTACTTAAATATATATGCGCATACATATATTTACTTAACTTGTATAAAATACTTTCAAAAAGACTTGTTTTCGTTGTTGGAAACTTTGTGGATGTAAAACAATAAAAAAAGAAAATTGTCCGTTTGCAAGCATTAATATAATACTTTTAAGTACAATTTTGAAGGTTAAAGGGTTAGTTCAGCCAAAAATGAAAATTATGTCATTTATTAAAATTTCATTTTAATAAAAATGAAAATTATGTCATTTAATTTCATTTAAAAAATTGATAGCCTGAATGTACTGTAAGTCGCTTTGGATAAAAGCGTCTGCTAAATGCATATATTTAATTTTATATATATATATATGTATAAAAATGCATCAAGATTTCTATAAAAAGTGTTCACGACCAGCATCACTTTTGTGGGTGATTTTGTTACCTGATTTGCATTATCTTAGTGAATAAGTTGCTAAAACCATGCAGACAGCAGATGCAAATAAATAGTGCTATCAGTGTGTACATTTACTTCTTACTCGATTCACCAATCCGTCAAAAATCTTCAGTAAAACGGATACTTTATTGCTATTGTTTAAAGACACTTACTCGCTTGGATGTTGATATTGTCTATGCAGCACTGAAGTCTTTGGCACAGACAACTTCAATAATTTAATAAAAAGCGCTTAGATTTCAAATCAATTAAACTACATGAGATAAGATGTATGCTCTTATCTGAGGGGAAGATTGTGGTTGGCAAACAAGAGGTAAATCTGCAATTTCAGCAGTAAGGGCATTAGGCTAAAAATTTTGTTTCATTATGGAAATGAATTCATCCGAGCTGTGAACTTCATGTTGATAATCCTACAAGACGGGTGGCATCTGAGAATTTATAATAAGAACTGGAATATAATTACTGATAAGAATCACTCGCTTGAAGATGAGAGCGTATGTGTTCCAAATGCTCAGAGTTATCACCAAATTACCAGAATTATATAAAAGTCAAAAAGAATTTTATTTTACTGTTGCTTTCCACATAAAAAAATAACTCATTTAATTCTCCCTTATTTGAAAAATAGATCATCTTTTTGATGGCTTTGGGGGTGGTGATTAATGAATCTGTTTAAGGGTTGCTCAGTTGAATCATGCACATCCAATATTGACCAGTCAGTCCTCATTAGGGCATTCTCTCAGTCTTTAAAATCATTACTATTTCTAGAAAGGCATCATTACATCCCAGAGAAAAGCAGTCTGAGATCTGACCATTCAAAAGCCATATGAGGATATTACACTTGAGATCATTGAAGGCAAAACTTTAATGGATTGATTTTTATTATGTGAAGGGGAGGGAAAATAGCTCAAAGTGAACATATTGGGCTGCTAAGCAGTGGAAGGAACAGCTAAAAACCTCAAAAAGAGAGTGATGAATTTATCTCTGCTTAGTCTCCCACACTTTAACAGTAGGTCTGGCTCAGAGGACAATAGCATTGTACAGTAAACTACTGGATCAACTCCCTCAGAATCTGACATTTGTTGAGTATAATGTGTATAATAGATTAATTTCATTGTAAGAGCTGTATAGTATAGTACACAGTATAGTACAGAGACATTAAATTAACACTCAGGGCCCTATTTTATTGATCTAAATGCAAAGTGTAAAGCACATGGCGCAGATGCACTGAGGGTGTGTCCAAATCCACTTTTGGTATTTTAACGACGGAAAAACGGTCCATGCGCCGGGGTGCATTTTTGGAATGGATTGTCCCTATTCTCTTAATAAATAATGGCCGTAACGTTCAATAAACCAATCAGAGTGTCATCTCCCATTCCCTTTAAGAGCGAGATGAGCTCGCGCCATGCGGGATCACTATTTACATGGCGGAATTTGTTGGCAGAAAAGCTGAACGCTTCTCAAGCAAAGAAACCAATCTGCTCATGCACGTGAGCAGATCATCTACAGGACAAGCAGGAATCCACCAAAGCATTGAGAGTTGAAGGCGGCGCGGGATGAAGTAGAATTTCATTCATCATTATAAGTAGTAATGGGCTGAATTGCTAATATGTAGCCTAATTCTAATACACGCAATGAGTATCCTATTCATTACATTTTTATATTTATGTAGCCTACACAATAATATTCTTTTACACTGTAATCCTTTTGTTTTTAATATTTGGCATGTTTGTGTGATGCGCATCCCTGTGTGTAATAAGCAAAGTCAATGCGCACTGTGGACCCGCCCAGACCAGCATTTTCTACCAACACACTCTTTAAATAACAAAAAAAAATATTGCGCCATTGACTTTAGACTTTTGAGTTGGTCTATGGTGCAGTCTATTTTCAGCTTCTTAAAATAGCAATGCGCCAGCAATGTGCCTGAACACACCTCTTTTTTAGACCAGCACACCCATGGGCGCACAAATGGCCGCAAATGCATTTGCACCGGGTGTATTATAGGGCCCTCAGTATTTGTCTACATTAGGGAGGCTTTACAAAAAGAAATGAATAGTAATATTTATAGATTTGTTTAAAATCATTTGCATTCACATAGATTATGATGCAGACTCCAGTCATATGATCAGCCAAATAAAAGTTATTAAATTAAATTAGTCCACGACAGCTGTCATATTTGCAATTTGAGTACAGATTTAACACTAACGTTGTGTTCTATTCATTTTGACATAGAGAGGATTTTCTTTGCACAAAAAATGCTAATTAATTATACATAGGAGTAAAACTTACTAACTTTTCTCCCACAGGGAATAACAACTCCCACCCTCATTCTGAAACTGCCCGATTGCCGATCTCATCGATTTGAACTTATGAACCTCAGTCTTTGACTGAACATTGGCAACATTATTTTTGCATAAACACAAATCGATGAAGCCTACAATCAATCAGTTGCAAAAAGGAATACAAAACATGCTAACTGAAAGAAAACAACAAAAAGAATGAATGCAAGATTTGGTGATAATATTGCATTATGATAGGTTTACAAACAATTTTCAAAAGACCTGGTCATTTTTGACTGGGAAAACCAAATTAGGTAAAGGACAATCAGCACAGCAAGTGTGAATAAACTGTGTTGTGAAGTTGAAATGCTAGACTTTTGATGAACATCTTAACAAACGTCTATGACACATTAAAAAGTATAAAGCAGAATACAGACAGAAAGAATATATAAAAAAAATACGACATACCCCACCCACATGCTCATAATGTTGGTCCAGTTTATTGAGGAGCTGCCCATTGAAGGCCCAGGAGAATGAAACATCCAGAACGGGGTCACAGGAGATCTGGCAGGGCAGTACGATGCTCTCCCCAACAATGATCTCCATGTCCACTGGACCCTGGGTGATCTGTGTGGGATCTGCTCAAAAGCACACATAAGGTTGATTCATTAAAATGAATAACTGAATAATAAATGTAAATATATACATACACTGGACAGTATATACAAATTCTAAACCACAGAATTAAAGGGCAGTGTTTTTAAGCAGATCTCATGAGAAAAATGTGTCATTAGTGCAAAACCTGAAATCAGTGCTCCAGGTACAAAAATCTGATCCTAAAACCAAACAAACTGACTCTTCTAAGATTTACAGCCAAAAATTCAATATAAGAAAATTTGAATTATAATTGAGTTTATTTAAAGAAAGTTAATTTTTTTCTCCATTAAACCACTTTTTAATGAAAAAGGGTTTCCCTCTGAACCGAAACTGTGACATCAAATCTGAGGTACGTACCGAACCATCATGTTTAATAAATAAGATTTTTTTTTTCACTTCGGAAAATTAAATAATAGAAAAAAAGTAGTGTAATGAACTTTATGAATCTCAAATGAACAAGGAAAATTCATTTTCTGTTCAACTGACATGACCCCTTTAATAACATCAATGTTTTTACAAGTGCCCAGTAGCCCAGAGGTTACTTCCATTAAGATTCATATTCAAATCTGTTGGCATGGAATCTGCTGTAAAAGACTAATCTCAGCAAAACCCAGAGTGCAAATGCAGCATTCTATATTTTTCTCTCTAAATTGTGTAAGCACAACCTATAACCTACACCCTCACACACTCCATTAGTGTAATCCAGGGTAATTGCAATGCCATAAGCAGAGCGTGAAAATGGGTAATTACAACAACACACAAAAAGCTCTGTATCCCATCCCTATTGAGTTGAACGGAGACAAAAAAAAAAAAATGAAAGAAAAAAAACCTGTCACATTTATAACATAAACCCTCATTGGTGAGGTTTGATGTTATACATGCCTTTCCATACATAATTTAGATTGTCTTTGGAAGTAAATATCCACTTACATTTTGCTCTGTTCATCGTATATGCTACCTTTATGTCCTTTTTGGAGCTTGAAACTGTTGGACTCCATTGTATGGACAAAATCAGTTGTGACATTAAATCAAAATATCTTTTTTAGTGTTACACAAATGAAATAAATATGTACAACACCATGAGGGAATTGACTTTTTTATTTTTGGATTAACGATCGCTGAAACTGTCATGATTTTGATTAATTGTGCAGAACCCAATTGCCTGAAACCTTAAAGCCCAAGAGTTTGGAAAGAAATCACCACTTCCCACATGAACGAAAATCTAAAATAACTTCTATCTGCAGAAAAGGCAAAGAGGAAGCCCAGACCGTAATACTGTTACAGTAATCCATACCTGTGACTAATAGTCTTCCTGTAGTGCTGGCCACACCAAACTGGTTTCTAGCCAAGCAAGCGTAGTTTCCCCCGTCCATCTTGGTCACATTTGTAATTCTAAGTGTTCCATCAGGGAGTAAAGTTATCCTAAAGGAGAGAAGCACAATCCTCTCAAATCAAATTTAAACTTGGTTAACTCATAATGGAGCTAGATTCCGAGTACAAATGTGTTTTACATTTCGGGAACAGTAGAAAATGTAGTAAGAAGAACATAATGGGTTTCTTTAGAATGGCACATAAATCTCTGTACATTGGACACTATCCATGACAGCCAACGAAGCTGAAGAGTGTGCATTCACACAAAACAATCATTTAAACGTAAAGCCGGCGAGCTATAACAGCGGGCTGCATCGCTCAATCTACTGCCCCATCATTTGAATTAGACTTCTTTCCAAACCTTCATGACTTTTTCTACAATTTTAACATACTCTTAATATACATGCTCTTAAGAAATACAACCCTTATTTTCTCATGTACATGTTAAGTGCCTAGAATCTTAAGCGATTTCAGTTTCATTTACAGTAATTGCTATTTACCTGTAACTGCAATCTATGACATGAACCCTTTACAACAGTAGTGAATATAATTATTGACATCTAAACGAAAAAGATTAATATACATCACAAACTACTTACTAACGTTAATATTCTAAGGCAATTATATTATTTGTATAAAATATTTTGATAATATGTTTCTCTAGTTTTCTAGCATCTTTATAGTGTAACAACCATTCATGTAATGGTAAGTTCTTGTATCTTGTATTAAATTCAAAATTATTTTCAAGGCTTTCTTATTTTTAAAAGGTAATGGTAATATTTGTGATGGAATATAGATGTACAGCAGTGATTGATTTATGGAAAAAATATATATAATTGCCCCCGTGCCTCCTTATATATCACCAGCTATTCACACTATATTATCCAGAGCAGCAGACAGCAAACGCTGGAAACCCAGTTCTGGAATGTTAATGTTGTAATGCACAATTCCCTGGCAATGCACTTACAGTTAAATTGGACTTTGGCCATCTCACCGAATGCTCTCAAAACAAACAACTGTGGCTTAATGCAAATCTATTGTTTTCCTACAGTAGTTCTGCACCCTTGACAGGATTCTCCCCACACTATTTAATCCAACTGCATTATAAAAAGAGCCAGGCTTGCGATCCGCTGTGCTTCCTCAAGCGGCCTCCTACCAGGAATCATTTCATACTTGACAGACTTAACCCAAAATGCAGAGCGACCTCCTGCTGGCCCGGCCTAATGGCCTGCTTCATAATTCATGAGTGTTATGGTCAGTGAGCTACCACAATTGGCAATGCAGCTTCCTTTTGATAACTGTTCAGTTGCAAGCTGTGCACAGATAGTGTGAACATAGCAGGGCTGCTGGGGTGAAGCCTTGAACGAATAGATGGTCAGAATGAAGGAAAAAGAGGAATTAAGGACAAGAATACAAAGAAAAGAGAGAGAAAAAGATTGTATCCGTACCTGTCTGTGCTCTGCACCGGTTCATTTCCTTTCCTCCACATGCTAATGGCTGTGGGAAATGCCTGCGGCCTGCACTCCATGGTGACTGTGCTGCCCGTCTTGGCTTTAAGCAGATTTCTGAGAGGGCTTCTGGAAAAGTCTGGGGGCGAGGCTATGGAAAAACACATGGCCAAGAGAGTCAAACTGCCGCCTCAGGCTCGGATGCCCTGCATGTATTACTGTAAACGGACAGCAGGGCTGAAAGCAGCATTGTGTGTGTGTGTGTGTTTGTGTTTTTGTGTGCACTGCTGTTGTAGGACCACTTTAGCATTTTCTCTTAAAGGAACAGTTCAAGGCAAATTCTGGAGGCACTTCACTTGCACACTGCCTGTTGTTTTAGCGCTTCACTAAAGGAATTATGCAAATCAGGTAAGAAAATTAGTGATGAATGCAATTTGCACTGTGCAGTTCCCCATCATGTGGGTGGTTTTGAGCCGTGTGATTATGCGGGATGCAGTCTACTACCAAAATCTTACCAAATCTTTATTTGGACTATCTGAGGGGGAAAAAAGGCAAAAATAATACTTTTGGGAAACATTATTTTCCATCATTTGATCCCTTTTAGGATAAATCATAAACCTAGTTTTGAATTAATGTGTCTTTATGAAGTGGAATTCTCCATCCATCCATCCATCCATCCATCTAAATGTTGAAATAAAAATATTAATTGAAATATTTCAGCTAGTTTCCAAGGCAAGATTTCTCTTTTTCATTTAATTTACCTTAATGTTCTAAAATACAATGTTCTAATAACTTACATAAAATGTAAATGTTCTAATAACTCTAATAATCTAATAATCTATATAGACATATTTAAAAAACAAAAACTAATAAAAATTACAAAAACTTTAACTAAAATTAACATGAAAGCATGAAAACATAAAAATAAAATTCAAAATGTTAACAAAAAATATAATAGTATCTTAAAGACTCTAAAATAGCACTGGTTTGATCAAATATATGCATCCTTGGTAAATTATAAGGGATAAAAAAAAACAAAAAACAAAACAAAAATAAAAAAAATCTTACTGACACTAAACTTTAAAAAAATAAATAAATAAATAAATTAAATAAACACACTAGTGTACAGCAACCTGAACATTAAAAAATGTGAGTGAACTATTCCTTTAAAAATTATGAATAAACCTGTTAAATCACAGGGATATAATAAGGTATAACATCAATCCACACTGATTTTACACAGTCAGTTGTCCAGTTTTTATAATAGCCCTTATATGAAAGACATTTTCCGATAGCGATGACGCAATGCTTAAAGACCAGCACTAATTGGGTCTAATGTATCTCCTCTGCCGAGAAGCAACATTTATTAACAAATCGGAAAGCTGCTTATGCACGGTCATAGCAAACACACTGTGGCCTAAAGTATTGTTAAATAGCATCTCTATTACCTAATTACCCCATGGAGGGTTGCTGGCTCCTACACAAACATCATTACAGGAGACCACTGAAGGAATTGGCTGTAGTCAGATAGCAGAGGTGTCCTTAATGACCTCTACCCTCTTTCCGCTATCTCTCTCTCACTCTTCATCTCTGTATGAGCTGATGACAAAGATCTTTCTCTGGTCTTTGTCACTGTTTACTCGAAGGTTTTTCCACCAGTGAACCCCTCAGTTGTGGCTTTGTCATGTTGTCAACAGAGCAGCCACAGTTCCTCATCCTCCACCAGCAAATCAATAGTGGATTAAAATTACTGAAAGTCACAGTGCCGTACCACCCCACTCTAAATGTACTGATGGGAAATGTTGAAAAGAGGGCAGCTCTTTCATTTGTGAGCCCATTTCAAGAGTTTATTTGCCTGTAAAAACCTCAGCGCACACCAGAGGATGAGAGCTGTGTCCTAATATTCATAAAAAGTCATACTGCAGTTTGAACGGTGTTTTTTTTTTTTTTTTTGTAAAAAGGTGCTCTAGTCTTAGTTTACTCTTAAATAGTTAACTGTCACCTAAATGCTATTATAACAGTTCTCAATGTTATTTGTTAAAAGCTTGCAAAGTGTTGCTTCAGAAGTGTTTACATTTATTTTTGCCCAAAAAAATTTATAAATAAATAAATAAAATTATACAGCTATTCAAGCAATCTCAATAACAACAGTACAATATTGTACGATAAACAACAATAGTATATATATTTTTTAAAAATCACAATTTATTTTAGGGAATTATAAAATAAAATACATATTTTGTTATTTCAATATTTTTTCCCAAATTTAAATATTTGTAATATTTCTCCAACTGCTTTACCTACATTAAAATAACAATATTCATATAACATCACATCTGCCAGTCTTAATTCACTATATCTACTCTAGTTTTAATTAGGTAACTGACAACTAAATGTTATCATGATGTTATTTATTTATTTATTGTAAATGAGAAATTCATAATGTATAATAAATGTAACATAATGCTTATACAGTCATTCAAGCAGTCTCTTTCATTGTTGAAACAATAGTATATATATATATATATATATATATATATATATATATATATATATATAAATATATATATATAAATTCTTTCTTTCACATTTATAATCTTCTCTTCAGGAGATTTTTAAAAGGTCTGTAAAGAAGCAGAGTCTTAAAATGTTTGGTGACTCAAGCTATATTCTCCATATGGAGTATGAGTTGATGCCTTTAACTTGTAAGTTAAAAAGGTACAACCTTTCTCTGATTCCATTATAGATTAAATTATTGAACATTAAGTAATGAATTGTGTGAGTGCGAGGCTAAGGTTATGGGTAATGTGTAATATTTATTGTTGTGTAATGAGTGATGCATATTGTATGATTGATCGATTGATTAACAAATCTCTCCTGAGGGAGATAATATACTGAAATACTACAAAAATATTTTAGTTTATCTACATTCATTTGTGGTTTTAGGTTCTAGAAAGATTTTAAATGTTGTAAAATGCAAAACTGCAACCAAAAAGCAATTTAATGGAATGTTGTAGAAGTGTTTTGTGTTTGCTGGGATGGTGCTTCTCGGTGAATAAAGACACAAGATGATTGGAAATGAGAAAGGTACAAGAGATTCTCTTACCTAAAACCACCAATTCGGCACCGAAATAAATGATTCCGTGTTTGTTCTCAGCAACACACTGATACATGCCAGCATCTGAAAGGTTTACGGAGCTGATTGTCAGAGCTCCATTCTCTATCTGGATCCTGTCCTGTGAAACAGATGAACAGCAAATCAAAAGAATAAAAAAATAGCCGTGCATTCAACACAAACAACAACAACTAAGATTTAGGCGTTATATAATCAATAAAACTTTGTTTTATACATTTAACAGAGCTCCCCTGCTGAGGTTTGACCCAAGGATCTTTGCACTGCCGATCCAGATCTTTTTACCACTACACCATTACTCTGTGCACTGCTGGAATTTTACCTCGGCTGCCAGTAGTTCTCCATTCTTCAGCCAGCTGTATGAAGGCTTGGGCTTTCCATTGGCCTTACACTCCCAAAATAACCTCTCTTCAATTGACAAAGCGCTGTCTCGCATCGTCTGAACCCACTGAGGCTTCGCTGAAGAGACAAAAGTCAATCGTTTTTATGAATTAATTTATCAGTCATTTTTGATACACAATGTTTTTTTAATGACAAAGACATTTCTCTGGTCTTTGTCGAGATCTTTTTACGGTCTTTGTCACTGTCTACTTGAAGATTTTTCCCTCAGTCATGGTCATGTTGTCAACAGAGCAGCCACAGTTTCTCATCTCAGTATTTTTCATGTTTTATGCTTCCAAAGGCTGCATTTAATTGATCATAAATACAGTTATACATTAATATTGTAAAATATTGTTACAATTAAACCAGTTAGTGTTCTGCCTGTGGTACACTGCGTGAAAACTGTTGTGCTGCTTAATATTTTTGTGGAATTGTTTTTTTTTTTCAGGATTCTTTGATGAATGAAACAGTTCAAAAGAACAGCATTAGAAATATAGAATATTATAATATTATTAGAAATAATTAGTGACAATATAAATGCCTGTCACTTTCATCGGTATAAAAATTAAAAAAAGACTTACTGATAAATTGTAGTGTGTAAACATCACTGTCTTGATTGGTTGACACTAAATATTTCTACATGCTAGTTTATGTCTGAAGAAAACAGTATATTATAAATTAATTATTTTCTAAGACTTTCGGTGAGGGAATTTAGCCATATATAGGGACAAGAAAATCCAAATGTTTGGCTTTGCTGGAACATGGACACTGTTTTATCCAATTAATTAGAAGCACAAAATGTCAGTGAGGACTTGATCTATCCGTCTTCCTGCTGATTGAAAAGGTAACAGATTTCCATTCATGTACTTGATTCTGTCTAGATTAATGATTGAACCGTCAAACACAGTTCTATAATGTGACACTCTCTTCATGTTCTGCATTGTTGATTCCCACCAATCACTCAAGATCCGTGTAAGCATGCCTATAGATGAATCCTCAATCAACATTCCCGCTTACAGCGCTTGCAGGTTTTGTGGCAACTAAGCACTAAACTGACCGATCGGAGTCACGTACTGATAAACTCGTCAAGAAAACTGGTCAGCTCTGGTTTCCCAAGAACTAATTAAACCCAAACATCTATGAAACGCTTAAACTGACCAACCTTGCAACTGTTATCGGTTCTTCTTTTCTATGCTTTGGCCTTTTTCAAAGAGTTTGGCATACTGCATTATACAAGGACGCTTGCTCTCTGACAAGAACTGGGATGAAAAGCTTTCATGTTTTTGCATCGTTTGTGAAGGCCAGGTCTTTTCAGAAGAAGGTCAGAGTAGCACCTGCCCCTCTAACCTTCTCAGTAACCTTGAGAAAAAGCAGGACTCACATTCACAAAAAAAGCGTTTTATCTGGGAACTTAGAAGTGGTGTGTACTCCGATGTGAGTGGAAGAAAACCTTTGAATTCACGCTGTTCTGATTTGCACTACAGTTTTGTTTACATTGTATTTCACTAATGGGTTCCTTGCAGGTATTTTTCTTTTTTGTATATTTATCCATTATTTAAATCAATAACACCACATGTGAAAGGTTGCCATACCTACGAGATATTGAGTATCTGTAAACATTTGCTATTTCATCTTGATATTCAATCATTTTTCAACACATTATGGCCAGTAATTCTATGTGTAGCTGGTGATCTCCACATCATTAGGTTGAGGCATGTTCTTCTTGTTATTGTGTCAATGAAAAAATGACAGACGCAAGGAGTTAATGATTCTCACATGCTGGCTTCTAGTGCCTAATAATCCTTGGAGTCATGACTCGCCTCCAAAGATGGGCTCACAAGTGCTTAAATTCCAGATAGACCTGCAATTTGTCCGATATTTAACTGATATCGCTTTGGGCAAGACTTTGGTGTAAGATTTGGAACAGAAGCTTTATCTTATAAAACTAAGGTAAAATATTGAATAAAATTGGAGAGTAAAAAAGCCAAGATAATAAGAGCTGACCTAATTGCAGCGTCTGAATATTTAATAACGAGTAGCGTTATTAACTAAAATATAATGATAATGAAAAATACACAATGAGGTGAAATAATGATTTCTTCTTGCGCTTCATATGAATATAAAGTGAAGAAAATATCAGAGCTCTGATACATAAATGTACCTGAATATCTATCCTAAAGAAGATAAATGTTATCCATCTATTTGTCTTTATGTCTGTTTATCTGTCTGTCAGCAAAAAAAAAAGGCTATCTATCAATCTATGATTTGGCTTTATAAAACTGTAACTTTTTGCCGTTTGACACCTTTCTGGATGAACGAAAGTGTCTCAAATTAGCATTTAGCACTGCTGAGTCTTGGCACACTGCAGCATCACGCTGCCAGATCCATTATGTGATCTCCGTTTATTTTGGTCTTTACTATGCAGTTATAGAAACTATAAAAAAAGTCAGACAGGGCAGAAAGTAATCAAAAAGCTATTCACTGCAATTGTGAAATGACCGAACTGGCAGGGTTCCTCTTGGAAAACGCTGGCAAGAATTTGAAAGGTTATGACAACAATAATATCCATTAAGTGCGTTTTAAACTATTAGAAAGCTTTAATTTCAATTACAGAGAAAATGATATGGCAAAGTTGACGGGCTTCTACAAGTACTACTAACAGCCAGCCAATGTGTTCAAAAAATAAAATCGTATAATGGATTAAAATTTAATTATATCATGTGTATCTACTGTAGTACAATAACACAGTGGACACAATTATTTCAAGTTTATTTACAGTATGTTCCTGGCAACTCATTGCCATACTTTCACAGCAATTTGTACGGTAATATTTGTACAATGTCAAAGTTAGATGAAACAATTTATGATTATACAACAATGGAGTGGTACTGTATATTATTGCAAGAAATTGCTGTGAATTTTTTAAAAATCCTGGTAATTTTTTTTTATGGCAAAAATGAAGCATACCATGTGCACTAAATACTAAACATAAAATTACTACGAGTTAAATAACCATACCATGGAAAGACAGTCGTCCTTGCACCATGTTCTTTCCCATCTTGTTCTCTGCTAGACATTCATAGCCTCCGGCGTCCTCCTGCTGGAAACTGGGAATCTCCAGAACTACGTTTGAGTTCTTCATCTTCACCTTGCTAGGAAACGGCACTCCATTGGCTCTCCTCCACGTTATCTCTGGAACTGGACTGAATATATGAAAAACTATGGTGAGTAATCTTGCGAAAGCAAAAGAGAAAAATTCAAAGCTACATAGAGAGAAAGAAAGAAGGAAAGAACACAGAGTGAGAGAGAGACAGAAAAGATAAAGAATGAAAATCTTGTTTAGTATCATTATACTGTAGATTACTGTCGTTCCTCCTCATATCCCAGCTCTAACATACTAAATGAGTTACATTTCCTCATAAGAATTCATCTCATTTATTTTTGCAAGGAATATGTATATGGCTCATCCAATAATGGAATCAATTGAGACAGAAAAATTGCAACAAGGCAACAAGGCAACCCCCCCCCCACTAACCCCCACCCCTCCAAAAAAAACCAAAGACTGTTATATGGTATTTCATTTTTAAAAGGTGGCGAGAAGAGGGGGCCAAGTTGAAAAACACATTAAACTCAGTGACAGAGTTCTATTAAAAGTCAGGATAGCTGTAAAGGAAGGAATCGGCATTAGTAACTACAAAAGGGTGATGAATGACACTTACTTCCCCAAAGCAAAACACTCCAGTGTCACAACTGATCCCTTTGCGGCTGGAACCATGTCAGAGAAATGAACCTCTATTTTTGGCTCATATTCACCCATTACGCCTATAAAGAAAAAAAAAAGTGTTATTTTTCCATTCATAATTAATTCACTGATCTATAAAACTAGAAAATACATTATACAATAGATATGAAACAGTGTTAGTAGTAGAACAGTTTTTTTTTCTGAGAACAGGCAGCTAAAACAAAAGCAACCAATAATTTATACCATCATCTGGAGTCTGACACAATGTGTAGAGGTGTGGGGTTTACTGCAGCTTTACAGTGTTGGTATATATTTTATCCAGCCATTGTTTATGTTTACTTCATATAAGGCAAAGTATATTTATGACTGTGAAAGCATCTCTTCGAGAGTAAGCAGGGTTGTCTATGAAGCTTTGACTTTAAAAAACAAAACGAATTTACACTATTTTAAAAGAAGTGTTTGCATGGTTAACATGCTGTCAAGTCGACACCAGAGAAAGTGTTTTCAGTGTTTCAGTGTTCAATTTCTAAGCAAAATAAATTAGTGTCATATTTGAATTCCAAATACAAAGACAGAGATATATCAACTACACATCTGCATCATTCAAAACATTTCATAAACATTTAATCAGAACCAAGTGCCAAAACACCAATAATATGAATGACTGATATTTAGTTTAATGTTTAGTTTATTTTGACTGATATTTAGTTTAGTTTATTTATGCTTTTCAAATCATATCACATGTTAATGCAGTGGCGCCTGCAGGTGTACGGCTGTACGCAATGTGCGTACCATGAGCGTTTTGACTGACCTGAGAAACATTTCCTGATTATTTCAGCAGTTATTATTTGTGTCCTGTGTTTCTGTCGACTGAATCAGTGATGCCAGTAATTCATGATTTTATTTCAGGTGAACTCTCAGAAAGAGATTGCGAAACTATTTGCATTTGTTTGGACCACTTCCCCTGGCCACGGGTTTGAATTAATGGAGACAAATTGGACAAAAATGCCCCTACACAATTAAATTTAATTCGTCACCTTGGAATTATTAGGTTCTAGCTGTATTCTGGGCAGTTTTGAGTTAATGAACTTCAGAATTTTGCATTCTATGTAGTGATATGGGTTATGGGGAACAAGTCTCTTTCACACATCAGTCCCAAAATGTACACAACTAAAAAGGGTGACGAATTGTGCAACTGTCAGCTGAAATTGAAAGTGAAAATGTAATTGTATATTGCGAAATTACATTTATATCTGTTCATATAGCATCGTATTTGTGATTTTTCTTAGTGCGCACACTCGCTGACTGGATTTTGTACTTGCACAAATTCTCTCATATATAATAAAACAACAAAGTGCAGATGTAGCCTACCTACGATGTAAGGAAGAGATTCATTTCACTGTGTAGACAGCATCATTGATTATAAGATCAGCTTAAACTTGCACTAGACTGAAGAGAGCCATAATGTTCTTTAATGTAAATGTTCTTTGCTCGCTTTATGTATAAAACGTATTCAATGTTTGAAAAATAATAAATCAATAATTTGTTACTTACAATGTTTTCTTTTTTAAATAAATTGTGATCAGGTTAAATACAAATTCATTCGTATTAAAAATATTGTATGTCATGACACCCATATCTGGCACTTGCCTAGAAAGACTAGTAAATAGATTACACAAACATTAGCAGCCATATATCCTGGAACTGTCTGTCTATGTGTATGTGTGTGTGTGTGTGTGTGTGTGTGTGTGCGCGCGCATGTTTTTGTGACCAATCAGGACACAACTCTGTATAATGACATGGGTATGACACAGGTTTTACAAGGAGAGGGTGACTTATGAGGACATAACACATGTCCCCATTTTTCAAAATGCTTATAAATCATACAGAATGAGTTTTTTTTTTGAGAAAGTAAATATGCACAAAGTTTCCTGTGAGGGTTAGGGTTAGGTGTAGGGTTGGTGTAGGGCCATAGAATATACAGTTTGTACAGTATAAAAACCATTACGCCTATGGGATGTCCCCACTTTTCACAAAAACAAACGTGTGTGTGTGTGTGTGTGTGTTTGTGTATGATCATTCATATGGCAAGTAAACAAATACAATTACTAGCCAAACGTGGTAATATTGTAAATGTGTATTCGTAGGGTTATGAGAGGTCAAGTTAATCAAATCAATGAAATCTAATATGGAACAAATGTAAAATCCTGCTACTGCAAATGATCCTGCCATTTCATTTATATATAAAAAAAAAACAGTAGGATATGTTTGTTTATTCCATCTTGGTTATTGAACACAGGTCAAAAAATATAAAACACAACAGTTCAATGATATCCGGTTCGCGAACGAATCACTCGATGTAACCGGATCTTTTTGAACCAGTTCACCAAATCGAACTGAATCGTTTTAAATGGTTCGGGTCTCCAATAAGCATTAATTCACAAATGACTTAAGCTGTTAACTTTTTTTAATATGGCTGGCACTCCCTCTGAGTTAAAACAAACCAATATCCCGGAGTAATTCATTTACTCAAACAGTACGAGTGATTCGTTCGCGAACCGGATATCATTGAACTGTTGTGTTTTGAACTCGCTCACAACAGACACGGAAGCGAAGACAATGCTGAATAAAGTCCTAGTTTTTGCTATTTTTGTACCAAAATGTATTTTCAATGCTTAAAAAAATTCTAACTGACCCTCTGATGTCACATGGACTACTTTGATTATGTTTTTATTACCTTTCTGGACATGGACAGTATACCGTACACACAGTTTCAGTGGAGGGCCTGAGAGCTCTCGGACCAAATCTAAAATATCTTAAACTTTGTTCTGAAGATAAATGGAGGTCTTATAGGTTTGGAACGACATGAGGGTGAGTTATTAATGACACAATTTTCATTTTTCGGTGAACTAACCCTTTAAGCTCTTGACGTTTTTAATATTTAATATTATTTGGCCCAAGCTGCGTGGTAATGAAGTTTTAATTGTATTATTTTACTTGATACACTATACATTAAAATACTTTTTTTTTAAATTGTATATGTACGGTGTGGAAGATGGAGCTGGTGGGACCCCCTACAGCAAACAAACCTGATGCTTAACTGCATCAACAGGTCAAACAAACCCTTTAGTGCTGATGTTATGATTCAGCTTGTGCCTACTAAATTGCCGACTGGAAATTTTTTTTGATATTTACCATCGGTTCGTAGTACCAGAGGGGTCGGGGAGCTGAGGACTTTGCCTTTAGTGATGCGATTTACCACCACGCACGTGTAGTTACCCACATCTGAGGGCTCGACTTTGGCGATGTAAAGGTTTCCCGTCTCCTGAGAGACAAAGCGACGATTGTCTTGCTGAACAAAGTAAGGGTACTCATTAAAGACCCATGCAAATGAGAGATCTGGAAAGAAGATGGGGCACAGAACATATATAATTCAAAATAAATGAACTAGGCTAGCCAAACACTCTTGTGAACTTAAATGAGAAATTCTTTGTTATTTTTGGTATAATCATTAGTACACAGATAAACACTTTTCTTTCCCAATAGCATTACTGAAATCTGACCCAGGTATATCCAAAATTATCTTAGTGAAATTAGAAGCCTAAGCTGTGTTAAACACATCTTTATAAAACCCTATGAAAAATGTCAAGCAAAACAATAGGTGCACAGACTCAAAGATCAAATGAAATGAACTCACACACTTAAAAGCCATTAAGTCCTTTAATTTTGTACACAGTTTTAGAGGCCACACGGTGCAAAAAACAACTTATTGTGTTGAAATGTTTGAATCCAATGGTCTCTAAAAATGATTTTCCTTTACTAAGCGTGCAAGCTCAAAACAGATATTAAATACCATGGTGCACACTGATAAGTCAGAGCTCTGTATTTCACACATGTATAGCATATTTATGCCAAAGTATACTATAAACCAAAAAAGTAACACTATAAAAGCCTTACCTCCTGCATATGATGGTGTACCACAAAGTAAAACCACACCCTGGCCTTCTCGCACAGAGACAGCACTTCTCGTTTGAGTTTTTAAATTTAAGTCTGTAGAGCACACAAACACACACACACGCACGCACACACACACACACACACACACAGTCAGAAGATACAGCAGCGCTAGACATGAGAATGAAATGAAAATACCTCAGAGATGATTTCTTTTATCCCAGCTTATCATGTAAACATTTCTGTATTTTATTCAATATATAAATTCCACACAAGAAACAAATCTAGTGATTGCATGTAGTCTACATTATACATTTTTATATTGTAAAACAAAAATGTATGCCAATTATAATTAAGAACTTACTTCTCTGATTATAGTAACATGTTCTTGAACAATTTCATTACATGTCAGTCAGTGTTACACTTCTTACATATTTTTTTGACAATGGTGGTGAGTGCTGTCTATCACATTTGTCCAAAATCCATTTTGGTCCACTGGTTCAAATAGGCGTTAAAATTGGTTGAGATATGGTGAACATTGGTGGTATCCAACCATTAAACGGCCTCTCATGTCCTATGGTTGTGGCCACTGTCAACTTGGAAGAGTCCGTTCCCATCAGGATATAAATTGTTCATCATTGGATAAAGGTATACTCTGAACAGCTCTTTTGACTTGCAGTGATTCTTCCCTCTAAAGAGACAAACTGAACCCAAACCATGATGGCACAATGGCTCCCATAACATATCAGAGCCATTGGAATTTCCTTGATTTTTTCACTCATCTGCCTGGCCCATTCGTAGGTGTCTCCTACGTGTGGCTGGTGTGTTATTATCAGTATACAAAGGATAAAATGCAAGCTCCAAGGGGTCCCCCGGTGCAAACAAAGTGAAGGACCAGACATCTGAATTCCAAGCCAACAAGGGGACCAATGGATTGTGTTGAACACCAGGTCTCAGTGGATACTAAAAAAGCTGATTAAGATTTTCTTGAATCCACATTACATATGTATCTGTGTCAAAACAATTTAAGTTATGGATATAACAATGTGGAAAGTGTATGTGTCGTCAACCGGCAATGCTCACCAACAAACTCTACATTAAATCACATTTTCATCCACAATCCATTCAAATTTACCAAAAGCGACACAAAATTTGGTTGTGGCGACAACCAAAAAAGTCATAAGTGCAGAAGGCCCCATGAAAAGGGTCACCATAATGCATAATGCACCAAAACATTGACTTTTGAAAACGATGGCATGGCTGCCCACATTTGCTCTGCTTATACTCGACAACCGTGTAAACAATAACATCATGCCCGTTGTACCTGCATGAATGGTCATGTACTGTAACATGCATTTTCGGTTGTGTAGTGTCGATGGAGAACGTTTCTGAAATGCAGTGAAAACAAAATTGTAGTCGCCGTTTTAAGAAGAAAACACACAAGTGTAAAAAGGGCCTAAAAAAGCTATTATTGTGTAAGTATAGGAATGTATGTATGTGTATATTTATAGTATATTTACTCTATTTAGTAAAGAGTAGATCTTCACCAAATTATAGGGTTTGTTCACTCAAAAATTTAAATTCTTTCATTTACTCACCCTCAAGGTTTTCCAAACATGTAGGAGTTCCCTTCTCCTGTTAAACATAATATTTTGAAGAATGTGTGGAACCAAACAGTTGCTGGTCCTTAATGACTTCCATCAATGTAAAAAAAAAATAATAATAATAATAATAATTGTTGTTGTTGTTTTAATTGTAAGTGTTCACGCTGTCTTATCATTTGAAGTTTAGTCGAGTACAACTTCACATTTCAAGTTGACTGAACATAAAATTAAGTGTTTGTATTGACTTAAATTTTTAAGTTGAATTTTTTTTTTTTTTTTTTTTACGGTGTAGTATGAAAAAGAAAATTACTATGGAAGAAAAGTGGGGACCACAAACTGTTTATCCACATTCTTCTTTTGTGAAGAAAGAAATTTATACAGGTTTTGAACAACTTGAGGGTGAGATAAAGTCCCCTATTGATACTTCACTCTTACTATGTCGCTAGATGCATATGGGAAAAACTCCTTTTTCTCAGAGGACTGAAGACTTATTCAATCATGCAGTGTAAATGCACGGCCATTGGTTTGTGCAGTGATTATAAAATTGAACCAATGGCTCAGCAGCAGTGCTCTTTAAGCTCCCGAACTGCTCAGCGCAGACGCCAGCTCATCCCCTTTTGGCATCTGTGAAAGTAAAAGCAAATTTCTCTAAAAATGAAAATTCAGTGGCATAGCTCTGCATGATGGAAAGGAAGAGGAAGGGGCAAAGTCCATATCATATATGTAACCCAAACATTTGAGTATCATGTTTCTAATTACTTATTGTGTATGTCTTTTTAGGGACATAAAAACTTTACTTCTATTTTATTCTTTTACTTTAGTTTATTTTATTTTTTGTTGAGAGTTTGTGTTCTGAGTTTAGTTTTGCCAAACGCTGTGTCTCAGAGTCTGACCTCGAGTGCCCGTCTAAAACTTCAACCAGCCTACAACTCGGCATCATGAGCCAACGCCCAACCACTGGCTTCCCAAGACGTCACTTCAATGACTACTGATCTTCCAGCCAATTAGCAACCTTGGGAAACCGCCTTTTCAATGACAACAAAAGGTACCCCTTTACACAGGCAATGCAAATAACTTATCCCCAGATTCAGAAATGAACTGGTGCATCTAATATAATTTAACCTCACCGAGAAAATCAATTCGAGGGTTAATTAAGTGATTGATGGTTGTTCATGTCTATGCAATTTCACGTATTGCTATAAACTTGGGATTTCACATTTTCATTCTCTTAAACTCATTCTTTCCTCACATTCTCCCATCAACTTGTATGAATGTGTAAATGCATGTGTTCATGTGTTAGATTAGTTTATGTCTTAGATTTATCCAATAATTACAATTATCTTGTGTTTTGTGCTTACAAGTTAATGTCTTAAACTGCCGATCTTATTCCTATGCTAATTAATAGTGTTTTCACTATATTTTGGATTTTAATATCCATTGCAGAGTTGATGTTATATGGCTCATTCAGTAAATCGCTGGCCGACTCAGTGATCAACCGTAAAACAGTGATTCTGTCCAAATTCCCGATAAAATCTTAAACGATTCCCTTTGAGCTAAATTGACCTGTATCCCTTACAACTTCAATACGCTCGAAGACCCCTGCAGTTCAATGGCGTGGTCTCCACCTCAGTGCACAGCAGGAATGCTCACGTTCTGTTAGCTGAGGTAAATAATTTGCTGGTAAAAGGAGCTATAAATATAGATCCATCATCTCAGAGCAAGTCAGGCTTCTACAGCCATTACTTCCTCATCCCCAAAAAGGATGCACAATCTCAGATGCCTAAACCAAGCACTTATGAAACGGCCATTCAGAATGATTACATTGAAGCAGATCCTCTCGCAAATCTGCCCAGCGGACTGGTTCTGCTAGCTGGATCTGGAAAATGCTTACTCTCACATCCAGATAGCCCCCCATCACAGAAGATTCCTGAGATTTGCTTTTGAGGGAGGGGCTTATCAATAAATGGGTCCTGCCCTTCAGGGTGCATGGACGTGGCCCTTTCCCCTCTGAGACAGATGAGAATCCTTATCCTGAATTACCTCGACGACTGGCTCTTTTTAGCACAGTCAGAGGCCGATCTTAAAGCTCACACGTCCCTCCACCTGAGCCACTTAAAACGACTGGGACTCAGGATCAACTTTGCCAAGAGCTCTCTGTCCCCCAGCCAATGAACTTCGTTCCTGGGGGCAGTTTTCGAATCAGTCCACATGAAGGCGATAGTCGCGCCAGACTATGCTCTGGCTGTACATATCAGCTCATGGCTTCCGTCAAAATTGGAAACTCCTCTCCTCTCAAGAATTTTCTGGGCCTAATGGCATCATGGACGCATCCGCATCAAGATGGAACAGGCCTGCTTGACGGCCCTGGCCCCTCGGAAGGACCACAGTGGTTTAATCAGGTAGTGACTATGGGATTGGTTTTCAAAATAAAGGTCTCGACAGACGCGTTCAACACAGGTTGGGGAGCTTTGTGCGAAGGCAGACTGGCCTTCGGCTTCTGGACGAACGCAGAAGGCCAGCTACACATCAACTGCCTCGAATTGATGGCAGTATTTCAAGCTCTTCAGGCTTTCTAGCCAGTCCTGAAGGGGCACCAAGTGCTAGTCTGAACAGACAGCATTACAGTGGTGTCATATATAAACGACCATGGAAGGCTCACCTCGAAATGCCTTTTCGAGATGGTAAAATGCCTCTGGGAATAGAGACATCTCAACCTGCGTTCACTGACAGCTCATGTACCTGGCATACTGAACCAAGGAGCAGACATGCTATTTCAGAGGAACATCCCTCAGTAGAGTTGAAGCTTCACCCAGAGATGGTTCATAATATCTGGGAGATCTTTGGCAAGGCAGAGGTTGACCTCTTTGCCTCAAAAGACAACTCTTACTGCCAAACTTATTTTTTGAATAGTGAGGACGCGTTGGCCCATGAATGCACATATGGGCTCTTAACGGGGATCAGTAGATCTCCCAGAGATCTTCATGAATATGATCTCACAGGCTAGAGCCCGTCTACAAGATGCCTCTACACCCTTAAATGGTCGAACTTTTTACGCCTGGTGTGAAACCTGTGGCAAAGACCCAATAACATGTGACATAAGTGATATTGTCCTACTTACAAGAGCTGTAAACAAACTTGGTAGGAACAAACTTGTTATCAGTTTTCTGAGGGGATCCAAGAGGCTCCATTTGCCCTGGCCCCTCATGGTCCCTACATGGGATCTACCTATGGTCCTGAGAGCCCGCAAGAGCTCCCCTTTTGAGCCACTCCAGTCTGCGAGCCTAAAAATACTGCAGCTGAAAACAATCTCTTGATAAACCCTGCCTATCTTGAGTTTGGGCCCAATGACTCCAAGGTCATCCTGAGGCCAAAACATGGGTATATATATAAATCTGTGTGAACAGCTTGGTTTCAGCTTTTGATGTAAACAAGATCTTATCCACATTGATGTTCTCTTTTTTTTCTAGTGGCTTCAACTGGATAGGCTAACATAAACCTTATAATGCAATGACACCTACATCTTCATCGCATCTCGTGCGCCACTGATAAAGGTCAAGTATACTTCGCCCATCCGCACTTCATCAGCAATATGTAATTTTCATCATCCACGTGCAGGCAATTTATTTGAATATAATTAGAATTTTGATAATTTTTAAGTACAAAATTCGAATTTAGTTTGGACAGCCCTACTGTATTCCACCTCGTTGCCCCACTGCGGGTACGGCTGTGGTTCAGCTGATCCCGCTTGTATGGTTTCTGGGCACCTGGTCAGCGGTGCCCAGCCCATCTCACTGGCTTCTGTGGATCATCAGCCTCGGGTATGTGATTCAGTTCGCCCGGTGTTCCTCCAAGTTAAACAGCATCCACTTCACTATGCATTCATATTTCAATCCTTCTGTGCCATGGACCATTTCTGCGGTTCGCATTCAATGGGTGTGCATATCACTAAGAGTCCTGCCCTTCGGGCTGTCCCTTTCTTCCTGTGTGTTCACGAAGGTCGCAGAGGGGGCTCTAGCTCCCTTCAGAGAGTTAGGTGTTCACATCTTCAACAATCTTGACGATTGGCTTATTCTAGCACAGTCTCGAGACCAGTTGTTAAAAAACAGTGGCATGGTGCCCCGGCACCTAAGCCTGTTGGGCCTTCCGGTCAACTGGGAAAAGAGCAAATTCTCTTTTACCGGTGTTGGATTCAGTTGCATGTCACAACTCTCCAGGCACCTCTTTATTTAGAGTCAGAAGGTCACTTCATGCTGCCCACATTCTGGGCCTGCTGAACCGTACAGCCGATGAGCTGTCTCGAGCAATGCTCCCAAGAGAATGGCGACTCCATTCCCAGATGGTCCAGCTGATTTGGAGACGTTTCTGAGATGCTCAGTTAGACCTGTTTGCTTCTCCAGAGACCTCTCACTGCCAGTTGTTCTACTTCCTGACTGAGGGAACACTTGACATACCCCAGGAGGTGGTGAACACCACTGCTCATCAAGTGGTGTGCTTCTCGCTGAGAAGACCACTGGAGATACCCAATGGCGATCTTACTTTCCTTTCTGCAGCAAGGGCTGGAGCGAAGGCTGTCTCAATCCACCCTCAAAGTTCAGGTTGCTGCTATTGCTGCGTACCATGACCCCATGAATGTGAAATCTTTACGCAAGCATGACCTCATTATCAGGTTCCTTAGAGGGGCCAGGAGGTTAAAACCTTCCCAGCCCCCCTTCTCAGCAAAAACCTGGTATGCTTTGGACCTACTGCCTTCTTATAATCATGCTGTGATCAGCTGCAGCTGGATGCAATAATTGCATGCCAATGTGCATTGGCTCATTTAGTTTACACTCGAAGTAGATTGGTCTATCGAAGCAATATCCCAATTCATCAGTCACCGACTCATTCCTTCAGGGAATGAGGGTTACCATATGTAACTAAGATGTTCCCTTAGATATGGGAATGAATACTGCGTTACTTGCCGTGCCATGATGCTGAACGACTCGGTGTCATTGCTTCAGTCGGATTGACCTGAGATTCTATGGCGAAATTCCCACTTATATTGCCAGATGGCCCAGCCCATTCTGGTGGGCTCTGGCGGGCTTCACCACCATAGGCTTGTGTAGCACCGCTGTCGAGCCATTGGTTCATTTTTCAGTTCTCAGAGAAAAAGGAGTTTTTCCCATATGCATCTAGCGATGCAGTACTCATTCCCGTATCTAAGGGAACCAAGGTTATGAAAGAAACCAAGTATGTTTTTCTTAAGCTTGTCTGTAGTCATTATGACACTGAATAATAGCACAGATTCTTCTAGAACCTCCCCTGCTCACCATCATCAGTAACATTTTTTTAGCGGACTACAACAACTAAACGCAAGTGTGGAGCATCCTTCAGGATGTCTCTTGTCATAATCGTGCCATCTGCAGAGAAGTGATGTAAAAGGTAGCTCAGTGTTTAGAAGGTAAAATTATGCAAATGTCCTTTTTCTATTACTTTCAAATATACAAAACATTTTGTTGTTGTTGTAACCACTACTATATTTTTACACCCTTTTTATACTTCATATTTGGAAAACAGAAGTAAACTATAGCAGGATACTGTATAGGTACATGGGAGACGACATGTAATCTATTCACTGGTCTGAAAATACATTAAACAGCACTTGCATCTGTCAAAGCACTTGACAGAGCAAGCCATATTAAAATATATGCTTACAGAGTTTGTCTAAAGCACTTAATGTAACACTAAACATGATGCATCCTCATGTTTTGGGTGGTTTGTATTGTGCATTTTCCTGCACTGTTTACCCTCTGACCTCTGCTATTTTTCAGATGTGTTTTATCCATTAAAATGCATTATTCACTGCTGGGAAAGGATGTGACTAGCAGAGGCTGTCCATGAACAGCATGCAGACCAGATTAATGAATTGAAAAGTAATTGTTAAATATTTTCATTAATGATTATTAGCGGTGTGCTATCTGATGTCAGGAAACATTATTAGTTTTGTGGCTACATTCAGTAACATCATTAGCACAGAAATCACAGTTTTTGCACACAGTGATACACAATTATGCACAGGAAATTTCTAACAGTCTGTATAATCAGCTTGATTTCAAACAAACTCCTATTTAAACATACTTTTTTGGATAAATGCTGAAATATATTTGGACATATACAATATGGATATACTGTTTGGACAGTGAAACTTCAATGTAAAAGTATTTATGCATGCACTTTAGAAACACTTAAAAAAAAAAAACATTTGTGACAATATTAGTTTCAATATAATACATCAGGGGCTTTTCCTCCCAGAATGCAAGTGAGATAGAGCCTCCTAAAAAACTTGAATGACAAAATAAAAAAAATAAAAGTACAAAAATAAAACAATGCAAATATTACAAAATATGACAAAGTGTATCCATCACTAACTTTTCAAAAGTAAAACGGTCCAACAGTGACACCAGCAGGTAAATTTACAGTGGGAGTCGGCCTTTCTCTTGCCTCCCCTAAGCCCATTGAGGTTTTTTTTTTTTGGGGGGGGGGGGGGGGGGTAAAGATACATCTCTGCATCGGTCACCAGTGTTTAAGGAGCTCGGATGATCCAAAAATAAGTTTATTAAAAAACAGCTGATCATCAGTTTATAAATAAAATATATTATTGTTTAAATTGTTACTGCCATGAGATATCTTGGAATAAATGTAAAATGCTTATACACACACTAAACTGATTAGATTCATATTTGGTTTTTGATTACATTGTTAATGTAAAATGTTTTATTTTATTCTGGTAGTTTAATTTAAATTTAATAAAAAATAAAAATTGAGGACTTTACCTCATTTCAAAACTGCATGGCACTGTTTTACATGTACATATTTATTTTGAGTAAAATTAGTAAAAAAAAAAAGAAAAATTATGGAACTGAAAATATACGTTATAAATTACATGCAATAAAAATCAACCGATAAATAACACAAACTCAATATTCAATGAATCTTTGTAAAGATTAGTACAGTTCTAAAATCATTCATGCTCATAAAAATGTCAACACATAATAATGTGTGTTTTCAGTGTCAATACCGGAGTTTGCCAAACATTTAACTGTGAAAGGCCAATATATCAGAGGTGCCCAAACGTTTTACTATGAAGAGCCAATAATCTAACATTAAGGCTTTGGGCCGATACTAAATGCTGCATTATGTTCAATAGAATTAAGAAATGAATTAATTATTGTAAGGGCTATATTTGCATTACATGTGCATCTCAATAAATTAGAATGTCGTGGAAAAGTTAATTTCAGTAATTCAACTCAAATTGTGAAACTTGTGTATTAAATAAATTCAATGCACAGACTTAAGTATTTTTTGTTCTTTTAATTGTGGTGATTTTGGCTCACATTTAACAAAACCCCATTGTCAAGCTCCCTCACTCGAATGAAGTTTAACCCTGCAGTTTCCCCACTTGAAAGGGTATGCTTGCTCTTGAAGGTTTGGACTGGATTTTACTCCATGACCAGGAATCAATTCTCTCTGGCCAAAAGCAGGTAAAAAAAACCTTAAAACACAAGCACAAGTAGATGAAGAAGTAGAAGAAAAAAAAAATACAATAAGCCCAAGTAACCATAAAGCATCATAACCCAGGATCAAATACTTAAATTTATACAACAAATTAGTCTTGAAAATTAATGGAAAGAGAAACCCCATATCTAGAGCCCCCAAATAAATTGAAGACACTTTTAAAGCACTACTCAAATGACGTTACCCTTAAACTCTAAAAACCACAATTCCACACTTCCAGCTTCCTTAAATCTTTACAATATATTGCTTTTAACTTATACCTTCATGATGTTAAATGTATAACACTGTAGTTTACAATTCAAACATGATTTTCATAACATTTATACATACATGTTTCCTTAAGTATAGTTACATGATTTACTGAAATGTTAAAATCCACCACACTGCACAAATAAATGCTCACTGACTCCTTCAAGCTTTAGTCCAACAGTATCACTTTCCAGGCCCAGTTTCTCCACACATCTTGCCAACCTGCTTTCCATCCTGTGAGTGACTCCGATTCCCTTTAATCACTAGAGCCTTCCCACCTGGTGACTAATTAACTATCTGCAGCTGGGCGCCACACCCAGCGCCAAACACACCCAGGCAGAAAGGGTGTGGTCTGCAGCTCAGCTCAACACCCACAAATTCAATCAAATCTCAACAAATTTAAATACTTCATAAGACCAATATATATATATATACATTTTTTGTGAATTGTTGGCCTTCTGGAAAGTATGTTCATTTACTGTATACATGTACTCAATACTTGGTATGGGGCTACTTTTGCTTTAATTACTGCCTCAATTCAGCGTGGCATGAGGTGGTCAGTTTGTGGCACTGCTGAGGTGATCTGGACAAAGGTTTCTTTGACAGTGGCCTTCAGCTCATTTGCATTTTTTTGGTCTCTTGTTTCTCATTTTCCTCTTGACAATATCCCATAGATTCTCTCTGGGGTTCAGGTCTGGTGAGTTTGCTAGCCAGTCAAGCACACCAACACCATGGACATTTAACCAACTTTTGGGTCTTTAGGCAGTGTGTGCAGGTGCCAAAACCTGCTGGAAAATGAAATCCCCATCTGGACAGCAGAAGGAAGCATGAAGTACTCCAAAATGTCTTGGTAAACAGGTGCGGTGACTTTGGTTTTCAAAAAACACAATGGACCAACACCAGCAGATGACATTGCACCCCAAATCATCTCAGACTGTGGAAACTTAACACCGGACTTCAAGCAACTTGGGCTATGAGCTTCTCCACCCTTCCTCCAGACTCTAGGACCTTGGTTTCCAAATGAAGTACAAAACTTGCTCTCATCTGAAAAGGGGACTTTGGACCACTGGGCAACAGTCTAGTTCTTCTTCTCCTTAGCACAGGTAAGACGTTTCTGACGTTGTCTGTGGTTCAGCAAATTCCTTGACACGTCTGTGTGCGGTGGCTCTTGATGCCTGGACCCCAGCCTCAGTCCTTGTGAAGTTCACTAAAATTCTTGAATCAATTTTGCTTGACAATCCTCATATGGCTGTGGTTCTCTCGGTTGGTTGTGCATCTTTTTCTTACACAGTTTTTCCATCCACTCAACTCTCTGTTAACATGCTTGGATACAGCACTCTGTGAACAGCCAGCTTCTTTGGCAAAGAATGTTTGTTGCTTACCCTCCTTGTGAAGGTTGTCAATGATTGTCTTAAGGCGGGCATACACGGTGCGATTTCTGTGCGATTTCGGCAAGGTACCAACTCACACTGTACGAGTAGATCGCATGCGATGTAAAGCCAAAGCTCACGATTTTTGTGTGCTCACTGTACATTCCGATCGTCGATTTGCGATTTGACTGCTCACACTATATGTGGGGAATCAACTGAATCAACACGTAGGATCCTTCAGAACCCGGATGTTTGTGGCTGTTTCAGAATAAACATGCTTTCCCGGGATAAACGCACTGCTTTGGTGATATGCGGAATTCTGTGTGCTGAAACGTTCAAAAAAAAAAAAAAAAAAGGCATCGGCGTAACTACACGCGCAGGTGGCTCGGAAGACGAGGCCAATATGGTTTATCCATTTTGCAACGCGAACTGGAGGTAAGCAGGTGTTTTCTTCCATCTTTTATTTTTATTTCTCTTTGTCATAACTCCAAGTTATCCCTCCATCACTTCAGTCCACATTACACGTCGTGTCACCATGGTTTTGTTATGGTTTCGCGCCTGCGCAGTGAGGGAAACGCGGAAAATCGGCTTGTAGCCCTGCTTCAATAATGCGATACCTCACAAGAGGCGACCAAATATCTGACATGTCAGAAATCCATCCGACCAACCTCTAATTGCCTCTCATTTTCCCTTGTACACTGCACGAACACTGCACGACAAACGACGCACGAAAATGCTGAAAATTGACCCGAAAAAGAGTCGCATGAAAATCGGATGAAAATCGCACAGTGTATGCCAGGCCTTATGGACAACTGTTAGATCACCAGTCAGGTCTTTCCCATGATTGTTTAGCCTAGTGAACCAAACTGAGAGACTATTTTGAAGGCTCAGGAAACGTTTGCAGGTGTTTTGAGTTGATTAGCTGATTGGCGTGTCACCATATTCTAATTTGATGAGATAGTGAATTAGTGGGTTTTTATTAAATGTGAGCCAAAATCATCACAATTAAAAGAACCAAAGACTTAACCTGTTAACTGTCACTCACATTTTTGAACATAGACTTGAAAGTGCATGATCCAAACCTAAATTTTTATAGTTCATGACTGAAAACATTTTGTAACATGATTTTGATGTACAATTTTCATGATAATGCAATGTTTGAATTTAAAATTGGTTTCAAAGGATGAATTTTGAGATTTTAAGTTTTCAAGTGATATATAATTTCTGATGATTTCTAAAGTGGGATAGAGAAAAAGGCAACAAAGAAGACTTTTTTTTTGACAAAGGTCAAAACTTCTGTTATGATATATGGTTTTTGAGGTGCACTCTTGCCATAAATTAATCTATTACTTTTCCTACATAATTTTTTAACAAAAAAGATTGGTAAAATATCTATTTAAGAGTCTTATATCTTTCCAACAATATATAGTTCGTCATGATTAGATTAGGATTTAATTGTAATATAGTGAAGTAAACGTCCCACCGAAGTAGGCGTCCCACCGAGGGTCTTCCTTCTGTATGAATTGAATTTATTTAATACACGAGTATCACAATTTGAGTTGAATTACTGAAATAAATAAACTTTTCCACAACATTATAATTTATTGAGATGCACCTGTATTTGCATTAAGGTGTTTATAACAAATTTTCTCTCTTCTTTAAGAGTCCAATATTGGCAGCATCCACTCTAACACCTGTCACCTTGCATTGAGCGATTGAGGTACTACTATAGCAGGCTAACTTACAATCAAGGACTCACATGCAAACTGGAGGCTCGCTCTTCTGCTAAGAATTGCTCCCTGTGGGTTGAATGCAGTGCACTGGTATATTCCTCCATCCTGGGCACGGTCCAGACTCCTAATGACCAAATTTCCTCCCGATAGCCGCCGACGGGAATCGGGACTGAGATTAATCAATGTTCCATTCAGAGACCACCTACAGACACACAAACAGACAGATGATAGTGCACATAGCTCAATGCTGATTTTGAATGATTTTTCGAGATAACCTTTGAAATGTATTTTGTTTTAGATGTACAAATGTCATGTGGAATATCAATGAATCATTACAAAGCAGATTTAGATTGGTATTACATGCCATCCCTGATTCATTTCAATAACAAAAGAAACATTTCAAAACCTGAAAATTCTGATTGCCTATGAAAATGTTGTCTCATTGAAAAAAAAAAATCTCATTGAACATCCTGTTTCACTTGGAAATGCATCATATTATACAGATAAAATCATTTGCAAATGGCAAGTCACGTCAGCTTTTTATGTTGAAAGATTTCCCGCAGCTCTTTTGCTGTCCTTTTCATTGTGCAATGATTAGCGCCGGAGAGTATCATCAATTTCTCTTTCTCATGCCTCATCTACACCTATCGTCAAGACCTAAGACCCAAGCCCACCTGAGGCCCTTACCACTAGAATTCAATTCAGAGGCCAACCCGCTAATGTGGACAGATTTTCAAAGGGCACAAGATCATTTAAGGATCCTGAGGCCTCACTAGTCATTCACTCTGACAGGGTGTCAGCTGGGCTGAACTCCCATAGTTCAACTGTTTGTCTGCCTACCCCAGGAACAGATGCTGTGTGCTAATTTACAAGCATGAGCATGCAGTGAATGCAAATAAGTGAATAGAGGTGTAAATACAAAAACTTAGAGTTGTGATCAAGGCCCCCAATTGTCCACAACAATATTCAATGGATTCATGACTTTCCCAGGTCTCAGATTGTAGTTGGTTTAGTTTATTTTAATCTTTAAAGTCATCTTGAGGCCTCTCCAAAGTTTTACTGGTTGAGAACACCATTATAGAATAATCCCACAAGACTGGTAACATTAACCCTTTGTAGAATTTTTAGTAAGTTATGCATACTTGTGATCAAAAAATTATTCACACTAGCACAAGACTCTGTTTAACTTTTATTCTGGCAAACAAACCTATATATATATATATATATACACGAAAGTTTGGGATCAGTAAGACTTGTTGTTGTCTTATGCTCATCAAGGCTACATTTATTCAATCAAAAATACAGAAAAAAAATTGTAATCTCGCTAAATGTTTTTACAATATCAAATAATGGTTTCTATTTGAATATACTTTAAAATTTTATTTATTTCTGTGATGCACAGCTACATTTCCATTATCCATTACTCAACTCTAAACTGTCCAATGATCCTCCAGAAATCATTCTAATATGCTGATTTATTATTAGAATTTTTAATGTTGGCAACAATTGTGCTGCCAAATATTTTTTGGGAAACTGCGATACTTTTTTTCAGGATTCTTTGATTAATAGAAAGTAATAGAGAACAGCATTCATTCAAAATGTTTATAATTTCCTACAATATAAATATTTGTTATCACTTCTTATCAGTTTAACACATCCTTGCTGAATAAAAGTTGTAATTCATTTAAAAACCCCAAACGTTTGAACGGTAGTTCATATTGTTAGAAAAGATTTCTATTTTAAACAGAAATGCTGTTCTTTTTAATTTTTTTTTCTCTCTCTCTAGCCATTTAAAATTAAAGGCAAATACATGCATTTTAATCACAATCCAAATAAAGATGCTACATACATGAGCAGTTTCTGATTTAATGGGCTTTATGCACAATTACTTCCACATTTTTCTCAGCCAGCTCAGTTACATCCGCTGCAGCACAGGAAGCCATTTTTGTTATTGGTGTTAACTGTGGAGACATCGCGGGAGAAGCTGATATTTTACACTCGCTTTTTAAAAGAGCTCCCGCGGATTACTGTGAACGATGTAAATCGCATTGTGAGGCAGTCAGCTGTCACTCCTAACAGCAAGATGGAGAGGTTTTGAGTGACAGTGATACTTTGAGGGTGAGTTTTCTCATGCTAGTGACAGTTGCCTGTCATTTGATTTCATTATTTGTTTTAATCTATCCAGATAACTTACATTGTATTCATTTTGACTGATGTGCTTATTTATGCAAAGCATACGATTTTTGGATATTAACTGAATCATTTTTCAAATTCCAACAGGAATAAGGTGATAATGAGAGTTGTCAGTGTTTCAGGCCAGTAAGGAAGGCAAGATATTATCTTAAGTCTGATCTAAATGCTTGTTTATACAACCATTTTTGAGGTTTATGCACAAAGACAGAGATGAAGATTTTAAATATGGGAAAAGTACTCCTTACCGTATATGAATATGCAAATAGAATATTTAAATATTAAACAATATTTCATATTTAACACATTTCTATTGAAATTTACTTTCAAATATGTAACAAGTATTTAAATAGAATATTAATACATGACTTTTGTTATAGTTTAATTATCTTCACAGGTAGTTAAATGATGCCCTCCCTGTATTACTGTCCCACAGCAGTTGTTCCTATGATGCTGGGACAGAACTGTGACCACAATAATGCTGCACTACTGTACCAGACAGAACAAAACCTGCAGCTTGGCATCAGTGAGGTTCCTCCTGTATATAGCTGTACTGGAAGAAAACAGAGCTGAGTTTTTAAGTGAATTTTTTTTACATTATTTACATTTTCACTTAGCAGACTCTTTTATCCAAAGTGACTTACAAATGAGGACAATAGAAGCAATTAAATTCAACAAATGAGCAACAATATATACGAAAAGTGTTGTCAAATCCCAGTTAGTCTAACGCACACTTAGCAATGTTTTTTTTTTGATTTCCTTCTTTTTTATAACAAGTAAAAATAAAATAAAGTTGATAGAAAAGAGAAAATAGATACAGCATAGTGTTAGAGGGTCAAGTTATTTGTTTTTCATAATAATTAAAAAGTTAAAACAAGTAGATAAAAAGTGGGTGGTGTTAGAGGGTTACTTTTTTAATAAAATGAAAACAAGTAGATATAAATAGAATAGATAGTTCTAATGTTAGAGGGTCAAGTGTAGAAAGAAGAGATGATTTCTAATTACACTGCAGTTTTTTTTTTTGTGGTTGTTTTTTGAAAAACAGATTTAAAGTACCAAAAAATAATTATATATATTGAGGAATTCACTGGTGTTTCAGGCCTTAAAATAAATTTTGATTAATCTGTATTGTTTCCCATTAAAGACTCCTCTACAGCAATAGAGAGTTATTCCAGTAAAACATGAATTAACATATCTAGGTGTAGTAATTTGTAAAACAATCAAACAAACAAACAAACAAACAAACAGGTGTAAGTTCAATTTTAATTTTTTTTAGAAAACAAAGAAGAAATTTAATTTGTGGTTAATGAGGGATATCTCAATATTTGGGAGGGTATTATTGTCAAAGGCGGAGCTATATATACGTCATTATCACTAGATGTGCTTCCTAAGATTATTGAAGATCAAGATGAGATTCTTTGTAACTTTATTTTGAGAAAAACACTTATTAAAAAAAAGGAGGCAATTTTTTAATCCTAAAGAGCAAGGGGGACTTGAGGTCTTAGGTTATAGTACACTTAAGGACGCTTTCATGGTTTCATATTAAATGGTTAATAGAGTATATGAAGAACAGAGAAAGTCCTTGGAGTGTATTCCCTA
The DNA here is from genome assembly GCF_963082965.1 of Carassius carassius. NCBI lineage: Eukaryota > Metazoa > Chordata > Actinopteri > Cypriniformes > Cyprinidae > Carassius > Carassius carassius. The sequence continues at coordinate 8,868,480 of NC_081800.1, read as the reverse complement.
ATCATATATTCAGTACTTTTGGAGACAGACTTTTTGTTGAAATGTAATTTTTCTGTCGACAAAATTCCTGTTAAACTGGCCTGCTAGCATATAAACAGATTTTCATCCCACAATTATTTCGCATGGAATAACAAGGACATATTATTTAAAAACAAATCTTTATTCTATCATACTTGGGCAAATGGTTAATGAACACTCTCTGAAATAAAGGTACAAAAGCTGTCACTGGGGTGGTACCTTTTCAAAAGGTAAATTTTTTTTTACCTAAAGGATCCTTTTCGGTACCTTAAAGGTACATATTAGAACTTAATAGGTACAAAAGTGTACCTTTTCAAAAAAGGTCCCGGACCAATGACAGCTTTTGTACCTTTATTTCTGAGTGCATGGATATTTGTTATCATACACTGAATTTCTTCAAAATTTAAATGACCAGTTAAATAATATGCTATTGTTCTTGTTCTTTTAAAGAACTGTATTTCAGAGGAAATCAATATGTATAATCCTTGTGTTCTGTGTCCTGACCTACAGCAAGATTTTTATTTGTTAATATATCTTGGGTTAAAGCATGAAACTGCCAAATAAGTTATGTATCAACAACAAAATAAGTAAATGTTAAAAAAAAAAAAAGAAAAGAAAAAAAACATTATGCCTGGTTAGTAAGTTTTGGGAAAAAATGTAGCTGAAATAAGGCCATAAAACCCATACTGAATAGTTCTAAATAAGACTTTTGAGTAATCAGTCTTGTAGGCTATAATATTTACTTCAAAATGAAGTGAAAATCATCCAGCTCACTCAATCACAGAAAACAATATATTGATTTTTATTTTGTGTTAGAAAGGCCATATGTGAGGGAGTGTCAGTGGCAATGAAAATATATTGATTCACACCTAAGACACAAAGGGCCCCTCCTCTAATGGGCCATCAGTAGCCGTGTTTCCACTATCGAGCTTAAACCGGGTGTGCTAGTGCGTGCCAGGGCCAGTCGCGTTTCCACTGTCACTTCCGGGGCTTGATCGTGCCTCGCCGGGGCTTCCTCGGGGCCAACGGCCAGGGTTTTTTGGCCCGACGAAAACCTTGGGCCAAAGCGGGCCAGCTGGGGCTAGAGGAGGGGTTATGAACAAAGGCGGAGTTTCTCCGCATCTGAAGAGCGTCAGCGCGGATCATTTCAGGAAGATAACAGCTTTAACACCAGTATTAAAGACTTTTTAAAATAAGCTGAGCTCAAAACTCACTTTCAGTCAGCACCAAGTGCTTGAAATAACTTGATCTGATGTGGATTATAATCACCATACAAGGCAGAAATATTTATAAACGATGCAAAAGACTATGCACGCTGGGCCTTAACATTACCATAGTAAACATGGTAAATATGAATCGCTTGAAGAAATCAGACGTCAGCTTCTTATATTCTCTATCACAATCGTGTATTTATTTAGTAGCTAACTTATATTGTCTGTCACAAGCCTCGTCTCGAGAGTTTAGCTCACATTGCCTATCATAAAAAAATATAATAATGTTTTTGTTCGGGAGTTTTTATAAAAATAGAGATATTATCATTCATTCTAAATGTGACATAGGCTACTGTGGCTACAAATAAACAGAAACAGACTCGACTGAATAAGCAGGCTATTTTCATAAGCGTTACAAATAAATAAATAAAGTGTATTTATGTATGATTAATTTTGAGTCCTGATAAATTAAATCAATATGATCAATGTATCACTTATTCTATAGTTAAAACATCAATGCTTTTGAATTTGAATATATAAAAAGCATGCAAACAAACGGCTGCTTTTATCATGTTCGTTTTGTGATCGCGCATGTTCCAGTGACTTATTTTTTAGTTTGTTTGATAACTTCTCTTTGTTGGTGAAATGATGAGGTTGCATGACGTTGTTCTGAGAGGCGTGTAAAAGGCGTGTTTTAGTGACGCGCAGCGGAGCTTCAGGCTCCACTGTGGAAACCCTGCGCTATTCTGGCCTCGGTGCTACTTTAAGCCCTGGCTTGCACTGACCCGACAGTGGAAATGCGGCTAGTGTGACTGTGACTGAGAGGCAGGTAAGAAAAAATGTGAAGAGATTAAAAAAATTTTTTTATTTACAACACAGTATAATCAAAATAAACACAGTGAAGGTCAAAGACACACTACTGAGCACACTCAAACACAGAGACGTCAACAGACTTTTGCTGAGTCCCAATTCGCCTACTTATACTACGACCTAAAAGTATGTACTTTTTTTGTGAGGAAAAAGTACATACTTTTGAGTGTGTAGCAAAAGAGTATGCACGTTCTGGGACATACTTCGATGACGTCATGCAACGTGAACGACAACGTGGTTGCCTAGTTACGCACACCACAACTGTTAACGTTTCATTCATTTTTGTATGTCCAATAAAATTTTATTTACTATTCCCATCTTTTTTTTCTCATCGTTTTTTTTCACAATACATTTTACAATGTTTTCTTCTACCAAGTTGAGGAGTGAAGAAGAAGGGCGGCGTCGTCGTGGAACCAAACGCAGGTCGTTTGTGAGGCGGCTGGTTCTGACGTTCATGTGCAATGTGTGTAACAAAGCCATCGCAAAGCTCCTCCCTCCCGCACGCAATGGGTTGTGGGCAATATTAGCACTTAGAGTGTGCATTGATCTGCACTTCGAATTTTAACCGGAAATAGTAGACCATCCGGGTATCTTTGGAATACTCTTTTCAACATACTACGATTTGGGACGTACTAATTCTAGTTTCGCATACTATTTAGGACGGATAGTATGCGAATTGGGACTCAGCGTTTGTGTCCTGGAAACAGATTCTGTTCAACAAGTGAAACACGTAAACCATTGCTGATATTTCCAGTGTTTGCTGCTTCTTTCAGTAGTCAATTTAGTAGTAGGAGCTTGTTTTAAGAAGAAGAAGAAAGTGATGCGACATACAGTCATTTTACCATTTTTTTTTTTTTTTTAGAATATCAGTTGAACATATCTGATATTGGTACAGCACTCTCAGAGAAAAACAGTTTGAAGAGACTCCAGTGAAAGTCATTAGTATTCATCTGTGGTGCAGGTGTCAGATCACTAAAGAAAAAAACGTACTCGGTTACTAAACGTAACCTCGGTTCTCTCTAGAAGAGCGAACGAGTAATGCGTCTTAGCTAAGACGCTACGGGAAAAGTCTCTTTTCACGAAATACTGAAGCAAAAAATTATCCTTAATTTTGTATTTTTGTAAAGGGCATTTGCAGCAGTACACAGCCATAGGCGAGACGGCTCGTTCGCTCATTGGCTTGTTCTGCGGCAACTGCACAGCCTATCGAGCGCGGGCTGATGCAACATCAGACCAATAAGGGCGCTTCGCGCCCTTCTTGCCACTTCCCGCCGAAACGGGTGTGGCCCAACCTATAAAAGGAGCTCGAAAAGGCTGACTCACCTGATTTATTTCATCGCCGAAGCGAACCAGAGTGAATCGTGCGCACGGCAGAGAACGCAGTACTCGTTCGCTCTTCTAGAGAGAACCGAGGTTACGTTTAGTAACCGAGTACGTTCTCTTACGAGAGCTCTCTCGTACTGCGTCTTAGCTAAGACGCTACGGGAACCCAATGTAAAACGCCGTGCGCGCAGGGATCACACACCAATAAACCTGAAGCAACGCCCAGGATTTACAGTGCACAGTCACCTGAGGGACTCACAGAGAGTCCAGGACAGAAAAGGGAAAAAGCCCTCCGTCCCATATCTAGCAGCATCCGTAGATGCGGCAATATGACGTCACACAGCCGAGGCAAGGCCTGACCAATGTGGCAATGCGGGTCTTACGCAATACTGCCCATATAACAGTCGGCAGCGCATAGCGCTCGTAACTCAGAATTCCCCTCAGGGCCCTGATTCGCCTATACCGACAGCAGTCTTGCTTGCAAGGCGGGAACCTTCAGGTTATAGAACCTGATAAATGTAGACGGCGAGGCCCAACCTGCCACCATACATATATCCTGCAAGGAGATCCCAGTAGACCACGCCCACGACGAGGCGATGCCTCTTGTGGAGTGTGCTCTGACGCCCAACGGGCACTGAAGGCCCCTGGAAGCGTAAGCTAACGCTATGGCGTCAACTATCCATCTGGATAGAGTCTGTCTCGAAACAGCCATTCCCTTGGAACGCCCACCGAACGAGACAAATAGCTGCTCCGTCTGCCGAAAGGCAGCAGAGCGAGACACATAAGCTCTTAAAACCCTGACAGGGCAAAGAAGACTCGAGTCTCCATCCTCCCCTGACACCGGCAGGGCAGACAGGGCAATAACCTGAGCCCGAAACGGTGTGTTGAGGGATTTCGGCACATAAACGTGCCTAGGTTTGAGTATGACTCTTGAGTCATTGGGCCCAAACTCCAAGCACGACTGGCTCACCGAGAGCGCGTGCAAATCACCCACACGCTTCACAGAAGCGAGAGCCAACAAGAATACTGTCTTGAACGACAGATGCTGAAGGCTAATCGATTGGATAGGCTTGAAAGGGGGACCTTTCAAGGCCTCCAAAACCGCCGCGAGGTCCCACATAGGGACTGACGGAGGTCTGGGAGGATTCAGCCTCCTAGCTCCTCTGAGGAACCGGATGACTAAATCATTCCTTCCTATTGACTGACCGGACGCCGTTTCAGAAAACGCCGCGATGGCAGCCACATAAACTTTGAGCGTGGATGGGGCTCTGCCCTTATCCAACAGCTCCTAAAGGAAGGAGAGGACCTCCGTCACCTCACAACTAAGGGGTGAATAACCTCGAGCTGTGCACCAGCTGGAGAACACCGACCACTTCGAGGCATACAGACGTCGTGTCGACGGAGCTCTAGCCTGAGTGATGGTATTTAGTACTCCCACTGCGAGATCAGCGGGTAACCATTGAGTGCCCATACATAGAGGGACCACAACTCCGGTTGAGGGTGCCAAATCGAGCTCCTGGCCTGCGAGAGGAGGTCTCTCCTCAACGGTACCGGCCACGGGGCGACATCTGCTAACTGCATCAAATCTGGGAACCATGGTTGGTTCTTCCAAAGAGGTGCTACAAGCAGTATTGAACATCTCATTTCTCTCACCCATTCTATCACCTGCGGAAGGAGGGAGACGGGAGGGAAGGCATAAAGCAGGGAGCACGGCCATCTCCGTGACAGCGCGCTTTCGTTCTTGGAAAAGAACGCGGGGAAGTGAGCGTTTTTGTGGGACGCAAAGAGGTCCACCTCCGCCATGCCAAATCTCTCCCACAACAGCCGGACTGTTTGCGGGTGTAGATACCATTCGCCAGTAGGAACATTGCCTCTGGACAGCCTGTCTGGACCCAGATTCTGCAGTCCAGGCACATGCACTGCTCTCAGCGAGCGCACGTTCCGCTGAGCCCAAAACAGGAGGCGTTCCGTCAGCCTGCACAGGTTTCGGGACCCGAGACCGACCTGGCGATTTATGTAGGACACCACGGACATGTTGTCCGAACGGACTATGACGTGGTGATCCTTGATATGGGGACAAAAGCGCGTCAGCGCGTTCTCCACTGCCAGCATTTCCAGGCAGTTGATATGATGGAGCTTTTCCCGTTCTGACCATAGGCCAAAGGACGGTCTGCCTTCGAGCAGCGCTCCCCATCCCGAAGTGGAGGCGTCCGTCGACACCATTTTCACACTCGGGGAAGTCCCCAGGCTTACACCTGATCGAAACCAGCCGTTCGCTGTCCAAGGTGCTAGAGCCGCAACACAGCTCTGATCGACCTTGAAATGCAGCCGGCCAGACGCCCACGCTCTGCGCGGCACCCGAGCCTTCAGCCAGAACTGCAGGGGGCGCATGCGGAGCAGGCCCAGCCGCAGAACCGGAGATGCTGAGGCCATGAAACCCAGCATCTTTTGACAGTGTTTGAGCGACACAGTCGCGCCACAGCGGAAAGAACTCGCTGCACGCTGAATGCCCATCGCGCGCTGTGGTGACAGCCGCGCCGTCATGGAACACGAGTTCAGAACTATACCCAGAAACAGGATCGTCTGACTGGGGTTCAGCGAACTCTTCACCCAATTGACACTGAGGCCGAGCTTCTCGAGGTGATCGAGTAAAACGGCTCTGTGGTCCATGAGCTCCGCTCATGATCGGGCCAGAACCAGCCAGTCATCCAAATAATTCAGCACTCGTATGCCTCTGAGTCTAAGAGGAGCGAGCGCTGCATCCATGCACCTCGTAAACGTACGAGGAGCTACGGACAAGCCGAATGGCAGGACTGCAAACTGGTATGCCTGGCCCTCGAAGGCGAATCTCAAATATCGCCTGTGGTTTGACGCAATCTGTATTTGAAAATACGCGTCCTTCAGATCTATTGACATGAACCAGTCCCCTCTGCGAATCTGCGCGAGGAGCTTCCTGGTCGTGAGCATTTTGAAACTGCGTTTCATCAATGCCTGTTCAGCTGTCTTAGATCAAGTATGGGCCGGAGACCCCCGTCTCTCTTGGGCACCAGAAAGTATCTGCTGTACAGCCCCCCCTCGCTTTGAGACACAGGCTCTACAGCCCCTTTGCTCAACAGTTTTGATATTTCGGCCCGAAGTATGTGTGCTACTTCTGTTTTGACCGTAGTTTCGACGCGCGCTGAAAAGCACGGTGGGCGTCGAGAAAACTGTAGCGAGTAGCCTCTCTTTATAATGCCTAGCACCCAATCCGAAACCCCTGGAAGCACTGACCATGCATCTGCATGAATGGCTAAGGGCTGGATGCGAAACGCGCTCTGTTGACTGGGCAATGGCGGCGCTCGAGTGTGCTGCGCATCTGAGGCGGGGAGCGCGCTGATCACAGCGGGCAGATCGCTCTTCCTCGACCCCGTTCCGGCGCTTAAACGACTGGAGGGAGGCTGAGCGGGTCCCGTGGGACTCGATATATCTGCGAGTAACCGTGGGCTGCATGTGTGCACTTTTACCACTTTCAACTCGCTGTCTGCCTGTGCAGAATGTACGTGCACGGGCCTCGTTTTTACAGAAGCCCCGCGCCGTATGTGACATAGTGTATGTGGGCACTGGGAAGTGGCCACGTTTACTATGCGGCGCGCTCGACCGATCTGTGTCGATCTTATGTGCGCTAGCCCTGTGTGCAGGGCTGTGCTTACATGTGGAGATGGGCACTGGGTAGTGGGCATCGTCACTGCATTTATAGCACCATCGGCCGTGGCCGGACGAGCATGCACGGGTTTCGTTTTTACAGAAACCACATGACGCGTGTGACATAGTAATTGTGGGCACTGAGGGGTGGGCACGTTTACTATGCAGTGTGCGCGACCGACTTGAGTCGACATTATGGGCGCAGGCCCTGTGTGCAGGGCTGTGCTTACATGTGGAGATGGGCACTGAGGAGTGGGCATCGTCACTACATTTATAGCACCATCGGCCGTGGCCGGACGAACGTGCACGGGTTTCGTTTTTACAGAAACCACATGACGCGTGTGACATAGTGATTGTGGGCACTGAGGAGTGGGCACGTCTACTATGTAGTGCGCGTGATCGACTTGAGTCGCTTTTATAGGCGCGAGCCCTGTGTGAAGGGCTGTGTTTATATGCGGAGATGGGCACTGAGCAGTGGGCATCGTCACTACATTTATAGCACCATCGGCCGTGGCCGGGACACCAGAAATTACACCTTTTTCGGGAAATATCTGGGTAGCCGTGATAACGGTTTTCGTGTGCAGGCAAGCGGGCAACCGTACAGGCTTGCGCATTGCAAACAACGCTGAAACAGTCACAATCTCTGGAAACTGAAACAGCGGCGCGCTTAGGTGAGAGCCCGGCCGCAGCGGAACTCGTACACCGGCGCTTCGATGAAGCAGCCATCGTGTGTAGTGCCGACGCAGCGTCATGCAGCATGCGTAGATGGCTTTCCCAGGATGGCTTCGGGGCTCCCGGCCTCACCGTAATCCTCTGCCGCGGTCCCCGCGGAGCTGTGCAGGTTAGGCTGTGCAGTTGCCGCAGAACAAGCCAATGAGCGAACGAGCCGTCTCGCCTATGGCTGTGTGGTAGTTCCTGTTTTTAGCATCATCAGTGTGGAGAATGCTAGCGAGACAGACGAACGAGTTCGTGCTGAATATGGAGCGTTCCAAGCCTTCGCCACCTCTTCGTGAAGCTCAGGAAGAAATGAGGCGGGCTTTGAGAAGTACGCTCATCCGAAAGGGAAATACCATCCAGCCGGGAACGAGAGGGGGGGCGCTGGTGCAAACCACTCGCGGCCGAGACTCATTGCGGCCAACACGAGCATTCGCCCCGGCTCCCTCTCGATGTCAGCTCGTCTGCTGGGCTTCTGAGCAGAAGGCGCGAGATCCTCGGAGCTCGCCCAGCCCTCACTGCCCGAAGCTAGCAGAGAGCGCGTGTCCTCTTCCCCCGACACGGCCCTGAGATCGACTTCCTCGGACGACGCGCCGGCAAACAGCGGGCGCTGCCCACCGGGAAGCGATGCAGGGGGGGCCAGTGAAGCAGGGCGAACCGGCGAGCTCGGTTGAGCTGAAGACGGTTCCGGAATCCGCTGGAAGCGATGCTTTTACGGCGCCTCAGCGCAGCGGAGAATGCAGGCTCAGAGAAAAAGGCCAGGCGAGTCCTCAGAGTCACCATGGCAACAGCTCGCAGTGGGGACATCCGCTGAACATATACTGTTCTTCTTGGCTAAAAGAAAACACAATTATTTAAAAAATATATAATTTTCCAGGATAACGAGGATTTTTCCAGGATATTTTTACTCATTTTCCATATTTTTTCCAGGACTGTAAAATTTTACAGGTTTTTTTCAGGATACGTGGGAACCCTGAAAATGTGCACTTTATGTGCACAGAGGTAGAATGACAGACAAGGAAGGCAATGATCTGGTTTTCACCACCCACGCTGTGAAATTCACAAATTTATTCTTAAGAATGCCTATTTGCTGTCAAGCGTGGCTTTGGCCGATGGCACAACAGGTTAACCATACATCCATAAATGAGCAAATATGATGGAATATCACTCGACTCAATGCAAATGCATTGGTTTCAGTCACAGCCTCTTACTGTTTTCACCCATGTATATGTATTATCTTTTCTTTTTAGCATGTTTATCTCTAAGAGCAGCTGTAAATGTCATGAACATAGCAGGGATCAGTGTAAGGGCCAAAAACAAAATGCTCTTGACATCTCAGAATGTAATAGCTTTCTCACTCTACTCAAATCATCATCTGCTTCTAATGTGAGGTCTTCATGAGCAATGCAAATAAGAAACATTTCAATGTCAATAAGCAGTTTTCAGTTGGGTAAAAATAGTAGTGAGGCAAGTGAGGCCCGAACAAGGGCACTTGACATACAGCGGCAAATAGGTGACACATCCGCACAGGCAGTGATGGCAGGAGAAAACGGAGATAAAGTGAAGGGAGGTGTGAAGTGGGGTTACGTTCGCCTCAGAGCTTGTCTGGAAAGTGCCAAGTCTCCAGTGTGGATAAGGCTGAACTTGAATCGACCCTGTGCTGTTCATATCAATTTTGTATGGGGGGGGTGACATCATTGATATGACTGCTGGTGTAGGATCCAAAGCACCAGGCTCATCTGCTCATCTGTCTGCTCTCCTCATGGTGCTCAGAACTTCAACACCTGTGGACTGCCCTGGAGACCAGTCTCTGGCTGTGGCAGGGCAGCGTGTGTTTCAGGGGAGCAATCTCTGCTTTCACACACACACACACACACACACACACACACACACACACACACACACACACACACACACACATGGGACAACAATGCAGGCCAGACACTCTTAAAAACGAAAAAACGAGCACATAAAAATGAACTGCATTCACTCAGGCTGGGTAATACACTGAATATTCACAATATATTCATGATGATATTAAAACAAGCAATATCAGACCATTTGATTGGGCTAATTTTTCAGAATTCCTTGTCTTGCGACTTGTGAGTAGGACCATGTAAAGACATATGTTTTAATTTGCCCTCTGATTTAAACTTAAAACACAGATTCAACAATTTGTTGGACCCCTCACTGACTTAATGTCCATTAAGTTTTTGTATTGTGTAAATATATATATATATATATATATATATATATATATATATATATATATAATAGTGGTGGGCCGTTATCGGCGTTAACATGCTGCGTTAACGTGAGACTCTAATCGGGCGATAAAAAAAATATCGCCGTTAATCTATTCTCAAAGTTGGGTTGAGAGCTGGGTCTATACTAAGCAAGCTATGATGACTTTCACCTTGATATTTTAGTGTGGATGTATACCTAGCCGAATCTGTAGGGGGCGAGAACGAGTCTTTAAACCTACTGTGAAATTACCACATCAAACGTGACGTGCTAACACGGTGCGCACGCAGAGAGAGAGCCACGTATCACGGACAGTGACACTGAACCGAGCTCTTCTGCGAAGTTCTCCTGCACCTGAACGAACAAATACAAATCGCAGTTTGAACAAACGAAAAGATGTAAAAGAGCCCAATTCAGTACTCACGGTGTTCTGATGTTCAGAGCTCACGCAGAGAAAGGAGTCTCAAAACACTTGAACACCGAATCTGCTTCTTTTTGCTCTTGTGCCGAAAAATACATACAAAATATGTCAAAATACCCGCCTTAGAAAGTATGCTCGAAAGAACTGTCAGTTATTTCTTAAGTGAAAGTAAACAGTTGAGGAAAAAATGGGATGTGTATTATATTGGATGCGTTCATCGTCTCTTAAAGTGGCCGCGCCTAATTTAGCTACTGGCTGCTGTAATGTTAATCCAAGAAAATGAAAGAAAATCACTCACTGCTCTTGACTGAATTACTTTGTAGTTTTAACAAGAATTAATGCACAGTCGAACCAAAAATTATTCAGACACCAGATATAATTTTTGATATATTTGACTAGTAGGTACAGGACACTATAATACATTTATGTAAGTGAGTATAGCAAAAATTAAGTGAACTGTGACATATTACACCCAAAGAATCTTCATACAGTGAACTACTAGTGAAATTGATAAAACGTTGTTTATCAAAAATTATTCAGCACCTCATAAAGCATGGTGTATTGCTTATGTGTTTTTTTTTTCTGAATTGCTAATGCAACCTTTTCACACCACAGTCTGAACAAAATTAAGCATTGCTTGGTAATTGTTCAACAAAGTATTGATGGTAGTGTAAATATTGTCATAATAACAGTTGTCTGTAGTTTTGGTTGATTGTAATCCATTACATAAATTTCTATTAAAGTTATGACATTATCAAGACAAATCTGTTCTGACACAGTTTAACTCTAAGTTCTTGTCATATTTTAGAACCATTTTACAAGTGATAGCAAATAAACTAATAATGTGAGAAATGTTGAAGGTGTCTGAATAAATTTTTGGTTTGATTGTATATTTCCTTTTTACATTGAAGACTATCCAGTGCTATTTTACATTTAATTATTCAGTTTCTGTACCTTGACACCTACAAACTGGGTGCAGAAGCAGCATGGACTCATACTCATTGTGCTTTCACACAGGACGCGTTTGCAGTCCGCTACTTGGTACCTAAACGATCGATCACCTGGAACACACTGACGGACCGCAACTATGTGAACGCTGGAATCCGTTAACATGGGTGCGTAAAAAAATACGAAATGCATACGCACTGCAGACAGAGTATGTGTGAAACAGGCGTAAGGTTGTTTGCACCTTGTGCAATGTGGAATTAGTTTACAGCTTTCTCAAGCAGTTTGTGATGCATTTTGGAAACAGGAGATGAGCCCCTGGTCTAATGCACCACCTGGCTTGAGAAACCCGTTCTACAAGACTTACTATTAGTCATTATTTTATTTGGGTAGCACACATATTCTGAATGTTTTCGGCAGAATTCAAATGAGCCATTTTAATCTAGATTAATCTAGATTAATTCCAAGATTACAGTGAGATTAATCTAGATTAAAAATAATAATATTTGCCCACCTCTAATATATATATATATAATGTTGCTATTCTTTTAGGCCAGTTCAATTTAGGGCAGCTCAAATTATTTAGTTTTGCTAAAAAAACCCATTGATAACTATGATAACTAGGGGTGGCCGATGACCAAAGTCATATTCAGAATCTGCTAAAATTATTCCACAACAAGGATATACATCACCAAATCGTAGTTTGTTATTGAATTTTTGTTATTTAAAAATGAGAACAAAAAAGCAAATTACAGACAATCGGACAAACACAACCAAACAATGATACAAATTAAATGTAGTTTTAGTTTTTTTAGGTACAGAACGTTTAAGGTTTATTTAACATGGTAAGAAATATTACAGCATCAAAATAATCAAATGTAAAAATAAAACACTGCATAGTCTTCAGTGTTTGAATTAAATATAACGATTCTTAATTTAAAACTCGCCACTCGCTTGTCATTGGTCAGCTGTCAAAAAGGTTGAAAAAAGTTGACATTTTTTCAACTTGAAAAGACGCTCTGAGCTGCATAAAAAGACTCCGGCGGTGGCGTTTTAAAAAGCACTTAGGACTTTTTTGAAAACACGGTTCATTCCATAGGATTATAATGTAAAACAGACACTGGCAGCTTCAAAAACGACGCCAAGTGTGAACATAGGTTAAGCGTCCACAACAATGAATACAATGTTCTATTTATTAGAAATGCATATTGCAGTTATGTCCTCTGCAGCATTAAATGATTGAAACCTTCAAAGTCAGGTTGATTCTGATTGGCTGTCAATGGTTTTTATCATTCATCAATTCTGAAAGATATTTTAAAGACTTTATCATGATATCGCTACGATGTGGACTTTCCCATTCTCCTAGAAGTTTTATTTATTATTAAACTTTAAAGTTATCGTGCTGAACATGCCTTCAGAAGATAATGTAGAATTACATACATTTTACGCATTGGCAGTTATAGCTTTAAGTATGAATTTGGGATCCAAGTTATAACCCATCTAAATCAACATAATTTGCTGCTGTTTGTCAGTGGATGTATATCAGAAATGTTGTTTGCATTTAGTTTTTCAATTTCACTGGACTAATTTGTGGTCACAAATAAGCAATATAAAAGCGGGTGCATGTCCACCACCAATGGACAACAAAGAACACTTAGGAAAATATTCCAATGTTTCAAAATTACACCAATGTTGTTTGGCTGAAATTATGGCTCCTCTAATGCATATACATCATGAAGACTGTTTTTAGTACCAAGACACCAAGCCCTAGTATTCAGAAAACATAAGAAGTCTGCCAAAATGGTGCACAAGGACTTTTGTTATTTATGCTTGAAGTCAAAATCATCAATTTGATCTGTATTTGTGTTCACTAAGAAAGGATGCATCTATTAAGGAAACTCATCTATCTATCTATCTATCTATCTATCTATCTATCTATCTATCTATCTATCTATCTATCTATCTATCTATCTATCTATCTATCTATCTATCTATCTATCTATCTATCTATCTATACATTTCTTTATTTCTTTATTTCTTTATTTATTTATTTATTTATTTTTTTTACAGGGTGTCAGGAAACTTGGGTGATAAAAATTATATTTTGACAGTTAGGGGAGCAAATTGCATCTACCTCCAGTTTTTATGAACCTCAGTTGTAGCCGGGCAATTTATTCTAGAGAGCTGTCAACTCAGCTTCCCTCTATAGCAAAAAGGAGCCAGAGAAGAAGTGCTTCAGGCCTATTTGCACATCAAGAGAGGTATGCAGGTTAAGGCTCAGGCACTGCTCTGCGTGACGTGTGGCACAGCAAGAGAAAGAGCAAAAAGATGATTAGAAGAAAACGAGGAATGCACAGGCCTATAAAGACTACAGTAAGGCCATCACCCATGTTCTTTCAATCGGGGGAGGAAATCTGTTCCTGAACTAAGATGAGCACAGAAACCATACTGGATGATGATTAGAGTGTTGCGTCTTTACAATGTCTGTGCCTAATTCCCTGTTAACACCTGGGGCTCGTTCTTCTTACGTTGCTTATTACATCCGAGATCAAATGACACATCCAAGATGATTTCATCGTGCTAATCATAATCCGGCTAATTGAGTTCTTCGAACACACCTGTTGTTTATGATTAGTATCGCTGGATTGAGTTATCTGAGATAACTGCGCGTTCACGCGCTGGCTTAAAAGGGGATATGTATCGATAGTAGAAACATTGATCAGCAACGCTGCTATTGGCTGCTCAGCGTGGCCAAAGAGCGCGCACAGTTTTTCTCCTCAGCAGAGCAAGATAGTCGAAGTTTATTCGGAATTTTAATGTTTAATCAAAACGCTAGGGAACACCTCAAAGTCTGCAAAAGCCAGGAGAGAGGGCTGGCAAAAAGTAGCAGACAATTTAAATCCGTTAGAAGTGGCCATGTTATATGTTTTTATCACTTATTAGCCTATATTTTTGTATTTTAATAATTGCGTAATTATTTTGTTCATTGTAATGTCAGAGTCACCACACTAGAACATGGGAACAAATAAAAGTGAAGTACAAAATATTCTACATGGTATTTTTTTGTTATATTATAGTCTCTTCTCTTCTATAAAAGGCACTGTTAAATAAATGGTTGTCTGTTTATAATAGCAACCAAGAAAAAGGCTGAAAAAATTGAAAATATCTTAGTAGCCTACACTGTAAAATATTTTGCTGTATTAAATTAAGGCTGTATAGTCATTTCAACAGTTAAATCTTGAGTAATGATGAATTGCTTTGACTTGTGAAAGTGAAAACTGATAAACTTATGTTAATGTAAAACGTCTCGGTTACGTATGGGAGCCCTCGTTCCCTGAAGGAGGGAACGGAGACGCCACGTCGGTGACCGACGAATACGGGATATCGCTTCGATAGACCAATCTACTTCGAGTGTAAACTAAACGAGCCAATGCACATTGGCATGCAATTATTGCATCCAGCAGCAGGTGCAATGCATACCAGTTTTTGGCTGAGGAGCCGAGCCGGGGACCCGGCAGCTCAGCGGCAGTACAGCAACCATGGCGACGGGACGTGGCGTCTCCGTTCCCTCCTTCAGGGAACGAGGGTTACCATACGTAACCGAGACGTTCCCTTTCAGTCGGTCACTCTCGACGCCACGTCGGTGACCGACGAATATGGGATCCCTATCAAAGCGCCATGGGTGCTGCCCCTTCCAGTGCCCTGTGCGAGCCGCCTGCGCCCCTATTAGGTGTAGGCCGGGGCTCTGAACAAGTAGCTCCACTCACCGTTGTCAAAGCACTACCTCACTGGGTGAGATTGGATAACACTGGGAAAACGTACCCGGTCCGCTTGGAGCAG
Organism: Carassius carassius; assembly: GCF_963082965.1. Lineage (NCBI taxonomy): Eukaryota > Metazoa > Chordata > Actinopteri > Cypriniformes > Cyprinidae > Carassius > Carassius carassius. The sequence goes on along the minus strand of NC_081800.1, from coordinate 8,853,213 downwards.
GGACGCTGCGGAAGCCCCATCCTTCCCGAAGGAGGTCTCGGAGGCAGATACACATATAGCATCCACTTAGGAGTATACGAAGAAATTTGAGGTGATTAGAACCCTCTTGGGAAGGCAGAAGTCTGCCGGGGAAACACGGGCTCTAAGGCTATACCGTGGACTATGCACATATGAGTACTGCTTAGGTCTCAATATGGAACCCACCCTTCCATGGTTCTCACAGATTCATCATGAAGGTCTGGCGCCGGACGTTCCGCTGCGTCCAGCTGCTTAGGTTGATGGAGGATCTCAACAGGGTCTACAATACGGACACTCTGGAGCGGTTTAAGCAAGCCGACACTAACCGGGGCCTCTCAGTGCCACTACCCGTTTGAGGTGAGAACACAGGAGGATACCGGCTCTACACGAAGGCTATAGAACCTAGCGAACGTGTTAGGGGTCGCCCAGCCCGCAGCTCTACAAATATCTGTCAGCGAGGCGCCACGAGCCAGCGCCCAGGGGGATGCAACACTTCTAGTTGAGTGAGCTCGCAACCTGAACGGGCAGGGCACACCCTGAGCCTGATAAGCCAGGGTTATGGCATCCACAATCCAGTGGGCCATCCTCTGCTTAGAGATGGCACTCCCCTTCTGCCGGCCTCCGTAACAGACAAAGAGCTGGTCTGAGGTCCTGAAGCTTTGTGTCCGGTCTACGTAGCACCTTAATGCTCGGACGGGACAAAGCAAAGCCAGGGCTGGGTCTGCCTCCTCCAGGGGCAGCGCTTGCAGGTTCACCACTTGGTCTTTGAAGGGTGTAGTGGGAACCTTGGGCACGTAGCCAGGCCGGGGCCTCAGGATTACCTGGGAGTCAGCCGGCCCGAACTGTAGGCACGAATCGTCGACCAAAAATGCATGCAGGTCCCCTACCCTCTTGGTGGAGGCCAGTGCAAGCAGGAGCAGAGTTTTCAATGAAAGAAACTTTAGCTCAACTGAATGCAAAGGCTCGAATGGGCCCTGCTGTAGTGATTTAAGCACTAGAGACAGGTCCCAAGAGGGTATACAGGGGGGGCGGGAAGGATTTAACCTCCTGGCCCCTCTAAGGAACCTGACGATGAGGTCATGCTTACCCAGAGACTTCCCATTCACGGGGTCATGGTACGCAGCAATAGCGGCAACCTGGACTTTGAGGGTGGAGGGAGACAGCCTTCGCTCCAACCCTTGCTGCAGAAAGGATAGCACGACCGCAATCGGGCATCTTCGGGGGTCTTCTCGGCGAGAAGAACACCACTCAACGAACAGGTTCCACTTCAAGGCGTAAACGTGTCTCGTAGACGGTGCTCTCGCCGAAGTGATGGTGTTCACTACCTCTTGGGGTAGGTCACCTAGAACCTCCGCGTCCCGTCCAGGGACCAGACATGGAGTTTCCAGAGGTCTGGATGCGGGTGCCAGATGGTGCCCCGTCTCTGAGTCAGTAAATCCCTCCTCAGAGGAATTGGCCAAGGAGGGGCTGTCGCAAGGAGCACTAGTTCGGGGAACCAGGTCCGAGTAGGCCAGTATGGCGCTACTAGCAAGACTTGCTCCTCGTCCTCCCGGATTTTGCACAGTGTCTGTGCGAGAAGGCTCACTGGGGGAAACGCATACTTGCGTAGGACCCGTGGCCAGCTGTGTGCCAGTGCGTCCGTGCCGAGAGTTCCTTCGGTCAGGGAGTAGAACAACTGACAGTGAGAGGTCTCTGGAGAAGCAAACAGGTCGACCTGAGCGACTCCGAACCGTCTCCAAATCAGCTGGACCGTCAGGGGTTGGAGTCGCCATTCTCCCGGGAGCATTGCTCGAGACAGCTCGTCGGCTGTACGATTGAGCAGGCCTGGAATGTGAATGGCACGAAGTGACCTCAGAACCTTCTGACTCCAAAGGAGGAGGTGGCGAGCGAGTTGCGACATGCGACGGGAGCGCAGACCACCTTGTCGGTTGATGTACGCAACGGTCGCAGTGTTGTCCGTTCGGACCAGCACATGCTTGCCTCATAAGAGACCTTTGAGACGGTTCAAGGCAAGTTGTACTGCTAGCAACTTGGCCCGTCCAAACCCCTGAGACTGCATGCCCGTTGTACGTGGCCCCCCAGCCGGTGGTGGAGGCATCCGTGTAAACCACAGCATGCCTGGAGATCTGCTCTAGGGGCACCCCCGCCCAGAGAAATGCAAGATCTGACCACGGACTGAGGGTTTGGCGACAGGCCGGTGTAACTTGGACCCGGTGAGTGCCACGCTTCCACGCCCACCTCGGGACTCGGCCATAAAGCCAGTGCTGGAGCGGTCTCATATGTAACAGGCCGAGCGGTGTAAGTGCCGCCGCAGCCGCCATATGCCCCAGGAGCCTCTGAAAAAGTTTCAGTGGGACCGCTGTCCTGCCCTTGAACGTATTCAAGCAGGCTAGCACCGACCGCGCACGTTCCTCTGTGAGGCGTGAGCCTGGAGCCTGCGGAGCCTGGTTCGCAACTCCGAGATGGTCATCTTCCCGCAATGGGAACAGGACTCATCCACGAAAGCCACCTCAGCATGCTTAACGCCCAGACACATGAGGCAGCGATCGTGACCATCACCCGGTGCCAGGAAACGACCGCACCCAGAAACGCATGGGTGAAACGGCATCCTTAAAAGGACGACCCGTCGTCTTTAAAAAGACGCACCCGTGAAGCTCTTTTAGAGAAAATTTGCTCTTTTAGGAAATTGCTCTTTTCAGTGCTGAGGCGCACAGGGGAGATGGCCGCTTGCCACACGACAGGGATAGTGCAGCCTGAAGTGTGCAACCCACTCGACACTGGAACGACCGCCGCTGTAGCGCCGTCCCGCCAACACAGGAAGCTTCCCAGAGCGTGCTGAACTCGCAGTTCACCGTAGACACAGTTCAAGGTAAGCAGAACGACACTGTCGCTTGGCTTCGAAGCGAAAAGCTGGTATGCATTGCACCTGCTGCCCTCTTATACTCACGCAGTGATCAGCGGCAGCTGGATGCAATAATTGCATGCCAATGTGCATTGGCTCGTTTAGTTTACACTCGAAGTAGATTGGTCTATCGAAGCGATATCCCGTATTCGTCGGTCACCGACGTGGCGTCGAGAGTGACCGACTGAAAGGGAACTATTTATTGAAGAAGAGTTCAAAAAGAGTTATTGATCACATTTTTCCCAAGTGTAGTTCATTGTAATGACATTGTGTTTTCCTCTTTTGTGCACTTTTACATAATACACCAACTTAAGTGGACGTTTTCTAACTTTCCAAAGGAAAGAAAGTATAAGACTTTGTAATGTCTATTTGTTTCCATTGCACTGGACAGTGAATAAACCCTCTCAGATAACTGTCATATGGAGGACAAGTGCATAATAACTTTACTTAATTTATACTTGTATGCTTTATGGCTGCAGTATAAGTTGCAGGATTCCACATCTACAGAAAGGCCTACAGAATAGTCTGCACAGACAGAGGAGACATAGGCCTACAGGTGGGCAGTGTATAGCCAACTTTTCCTTTTTATTTGTTGCATGAGGCATGTGTCTAATATCTCTTGTTGCAGGCACTTGACCACTGGCTTTTCTTTACAAAGAACAATTGAAATAAAACTCAAGGAACTAAGCATATTTGTCTTTTATTAAACATTTAATGAAAAGTGTTTTTTTGGCAATGTTGTGTAATATGGCACATGCAACAATGTCACAGGCCCTGTCAGGTGTGCAACCCTCAGACTTTTCAGACACTGAAATCTTCCCTTTAGATAGCCAAAGTTAATCTCATTGTGTGCCCTTGTCCTGGAGCTGCAACTGGTTTGGGTCAGGGAATGGGGTCATAAAACACCTGTCTGCAGGCAGGAACATGTCATAATCACCTATGAAATAATGCAGTTCTGTTAGGATCAGCATAAGTGTAATATAGCTTGATATTTAATTGTGGAACTTTCCTTACCACTTTCAAATAATGTGCATAAATGTAAATCTCTGCAAATTCTTAAGTCATGCACAGCTCCTGGCCATTTGCTTTCACATTTGTGATATGGAAGATTTGTCAACTGCCTTTTTTTATTTGATATAATATTATTAATCTGGAATATTAAGAATCACAATAGTAATTGGGCTGCACATTTACACTGTGAACCCCCTTTCTGTTCACATAATCCCCTTCATTGAGGCCTTGATGGCAGTCTATGGTCTAGCATAAGCCTGAGTGACATATACTGTAATCAGCATGTTCATGATTGCATGATCTTCATTAAAAAAATATTTAAATAGTCTAATAAATAGTATAGTCGTCTAATAAATAAAAAAATAAAAAACTGCTTAAAAAACTGCTTTACAACTTTGGGTCTAAAGTGGCTTGGAAATGTCACCAAAAAAACTAAAACTGTTTTTTAAACCTAAAAGCACCAGGCAAACTCCGAATGGCACGACAGACAGCACTTTCCATCAAGTTCTCCGCATCTTCAATAGTAGGCTATAAAGGAAAGAGCCACTCACAAATAATCTTAGGGTACAGTTTGTTCTGTAGTTAAAGCCCGACTCCGACAAGTCGAAAATAAATGTGCCTTTCCAACAAATTAATAATGTAAACGACAATCTCAAGAGTCACAAAAAAAAAAAAAAAAAAATTATATATATATATATATCTCGCTCAGAAAGTGGCTGGACTTCCCGTATCATCTCTGTTTATGAGCCGCAGTCTAATCCTGTTTACATGAAATAAGCCTGCTCGTTTAAGATTGCGCACCTGTTGCTATGACAGCAAGTCCGGGATGAGCTTCGAAGAACCAAACAATCCAGTATCATGCCAAATCGTCAACAATCAAATCCAGCTAACTGAGTTAGCGACGTACGAAGAATGAGCCCCTGGTATCAAGATGCGTTTTGATCGATTGGATCACAAGTAGATGTGGGAGACACTTTCCCGTTTATCTCTGGTGTTTTCAGCAGTCTCTTTTGTCCACTTTCCTGATTTCTTTGAGGGGCGGGTGTGTGTGTATGGGCTTGTTCTGATCTCTCAATCTAATATTGTGAAATAAGCTTGAAGCAACTTATATTTCTGCTCTGATAGCTGCAAAACCATGCAGAATGCCATGGGTTTGTGTTAGAATCAGGAAAGGTAAAAGAACATTGTGCAACCAAAACTCATTGGAAATATCTGCTAGTTACTGCAACACCAATATTAACTTACTACACATTTCGCCACAGTTTCAAAATTAAATGTCCAGTGAGAGGAGCAAAAACGTATATTCGATATGTGACTATGACACATTGTTATGTTGGTACAGGCATGTTTTGCTGTTTTTATTATGTGTTATTATCGTGTTGGAAAATAACAGAATTTCCTTCACCAAACCAAACCCAACCCTAAACCTACCTGATAGTGTTAACAAATGCAGAAGTGCGACATATTCACTGATGCAGCTGTGCTATTTTAACTATTTTAAACTTACATGCAGGCTTGAGCTGTTTGGTCGAACAGTAGTTTCACGGGATTTGCACTTGAGCACTTCACCTCACAACTGCAATGCCGTATTGCATGAGCTATCTGAGCTACCGAGTTACAAAACCCATTAATATGAAATTGTATATATGACACTACACAAGTATCAGTTTTCTATTCTGGCAGCATGTTCAAATTGTTTTGAACTGCTAACATAATATTATACAAGGAATTACAGTATGTTAAAAATAGGCTTTCTTAATTGAAACTCTGGCCCTTTAAATCATAATTGTGTGAAAATTGTTTGACTGCCTCTAGTGTTCATTTCAACCGGTGACTGCAGTGATTCGTAGGTATAGGTGCGAGTTTTGCAGAAATGTAGGTAGATGCCGTATTTCCAATGAGCCTGGGTGGGCTTTTTACATTGGTTCACCTTCAAATCAAACTTACGATTTACAGCTGTATTTAGATTTGTTGCCTTGACAAAAACACAACCTAAAGCCAGGTGTAAACAGGGCCTAGTATAAAACACTGCAATGTCATACACAGCAATCTGCAGCAAGAAAGAGAGATGAAGTCAATGATTTTTCAATAAGAGTTGCTATTTTCTGGGGAAATTATTGATTGAGATTTGGCTGCAATTCAACAAAACTGAGACGTTTCACTTTATGCAAATGAGTAGTGTGCAATTGGAGCAGAGACAGTGTAGAACATGTGATCTGTCTTGTGTGAGATTGAGGATGTGAATCGCAAAGAATTTAATGATTTTGATTCCTCTTAACGATTCCATTTCATTAATAATTCTTTAAGTACTTTTAAGCAATAAAGGAGAAATGCTAATTTATTGAAAAAAGAAATGCTTTCAAAGATTCTTTAAGCTGTAAAAGGAACTGATTCATTGAAAAAAAGAAGAATTACTTAATTTTTTTACTTACAATACTTGTAATGATAAAAATAAAAAGCATGATAAAAAGCCTAATCAGCCAAGTTTGCTATATGTGACAAGCAACTGAAAAATCTGTTTTTGGATTGCTTTCTATTTCTGCTCCATCATGGCTGACAACTGATTGCGTTTTATATAATATTAAAATCATTTAATTTTAGTTTGGATAGCATTGTTCTTGACTTTAATAGCCATAATGAAAGTAAAAAATTATAATTTATCACATCTTGCAAATATTGTACGAGTTACTATATAAATATTTTGAAGTTTTATTCATTTAATTATGTAATTTTCCATTTTGTTGCGATTGTGAGACAACAATGTGCTTGAAGAGAGAGCCCACCACATGCTCTTCTGACTGACTGTGATTAATTTAGTTGCGTCTTGTAGCCATGTCATGTCTGGTATGGACAAAAAAAATAGCTTGTCGCTGGAATCTTATTGCATCATGTCTGCTTTCGAAGAGGCTACTAGCGCCCAGCAGCACAGTGACCTGGTGAACTCAAAAACACTGTCAGTGTTGAGAAGGGCATAAGAAATTCTCTAAGTGAAAGAGCATTTCTGATCAGCTATTTTCACACTTTCAGAAACAAACTGCAAACAGTAAGCATAGACTTTTGAATAAAAGATGTACACTTTGCATTTATGAGATCTAGGTTGATTTAAATAGAATGATGCATGGCGCATAACATGCCACATGTTTAATTGATATGCATGTGTCAATGCATTCACTGAGCACTGCCAGTGTGAAGCTGGTATAAATATTGCAGTTTTATGGCTCTTCTGTTGCCCAGGAAGACACTATGAGATACAGCCTCGTGATGTAAAATCCATAATCCATTAAATTACAGGAACATTCCTGACTAACCAATGCCATCAGATAATGCAAATGTCAAAATGTGACACACTGCACCCCGGCATATATGTATTCGGAACATACAGCAAAAATTAATGGACTGTTGAAAATACCAAAAAGAAAGATCATTTTGTTGTCACAGGCAACTCTCACCATTGCGAGGGAGTAAAAGTTGCAATTTTTGTACATCTTGGTCATTAAATTCTAATAATATCATATAGTACTGCATGAATAAACATAACCTCATGCATGATTGGTGTTGCAGAATCATTCAAATTACTGAGAGGACGAAAAATGTCCCAAATCTTTGTGAGCTTCCTAAGTTGGCAGCGTTAAGGCATTACAAGCACGCTTTAGATGCAAAGACCATTTAAAATGGTAGGCACCATTTATTCTTCTTATTTTTTTCCAGATACCTTCATTCGGCCAAAATCTACAGCAGCATCTCTGTGATTTATTAAGTGCCATTCAAAAATGTCCACAGAACATGGAGGGCATAGAGATTACCAAAAGTCAACTACAAAAATATTAGTCATTAAAAACCAAAAAGTAATGACACACAACTAATAAACTAATAAAATGTGATAGTCTACAAAATATTTGAAGATTTTGTGTATTTTTATGTTTATTAGAGCATGGAATTAAACAATATTAAAAACAGCAAAAAAACACTATTTGTAAATTCTTCTGAAGGCATTATGAAGCTCACTAGATTAAAAAGCGAGAAAATAGAAGCAGAAAATGCAAATGTACCTGTACTGAGGGGGAGGACTGCCCTTTGCGTCGCAGGTCAATGTAGCCTCTTCCTCCAGTGAGCCCACTGTCAGATCGCTGGGCTCCATTCGCCATTTCGGCCCATTGAAAGACTTATAATCCACACACTCTGAGAGCAAACGACAGAATACAATTACATATTTATATCTTAATGCACAGTTTAAGCTAAAGTATGTCATTAATCCATTATTATTTTACTTTTAAAACTTAATGGAATAGTTAATAAAGAACAGCACCATACCTGTTCTTTTAATAAGAAGAGACAATTACATGTAAGTCAAACTGAAGGTTTATTCCTTTAAAAGATAAACCGTAAACACTATAGCTTTGTGACACTATTAAAACACTGATCTGTTTGTCTGAGTATCCTAGGAAGCTGGAGAGAGTGACATTGACTCAAGCAATGCTGTGAGTTTAGTGGCAAGAATATTTTGTCTAACCAAAGCCTGATGGGTTTAAAGTCGCCATGAATTCAAGATTGACAAGTCTTATTGTTAAGGAAAATTACAGGGTCTATTATAAATAATTTATCTTTGTATTCCACTTTTTTTCTTTTTACATTTAATCAAAAACTTCACCTCCTCCTCTATTCTCTGATGACATGTGCACCATTGAGAGGACAACAACGATCCAATTAATTCCCAATGGACAAAATCAAGCTTTAAAAAAATCTTCAAAAAGCTGTTTCATGGGATATATATCACAATAAAGAAGAAACGATTATTGCAATCTCTGTTTCATGCAGACGTTAAAAAAACCTGTTTGCAATTAATAGTTTTTGCAATTCCTTTATATTATACTTACACTAGTAAAAAAACAAAAATGACACACTTCAGCTTTGAATTCAGCTTATTTGACATTAACAAAAGAAAATTCTATTTGGTATGGTGTTAAAGGCATAGTTCCATTTAAACATGAAAATTCTGTCAGCATTTACTATGGAACATAAAAGAAGATATTTTGAGAAATGTCACAGCGGCTTTTTGTGCATACAGTGGAAATAAAAAAAAACTGTTTAGCAGCAGTCTTCAAATGATCTTCTTTTGCTTTCTGAAGAAGAAAATCATACATGTTTGGAACAATATGAGGGTGATTAAATGATATCAGAATTTCAGTTTTGGTTGAACTATCACTTTAAGACCTTTTTAAAAGAAGTTTGTGGGTAAATATTCTGCAGATGACAGAGGCTGCGCATTGACACGCATGCATAAAGAGTGCAGAAATGCGGACCATATGTGGTGAGATCACACCAGGTGTGTGGGTTCTAATCAAGTGTTTTTCTCGCATCACTCAATTTCTCCTTAAGATGTTATTAAAGCGGCAAATTCACAGGAATCTTCACATTTAAATGTGACATTTGTTTAGAAAATGGGAACTATGATATGACATATCATCTGACATTTACAGTACATTGCGCATGATATACTTTATGATACAGTGTCTTTCTACAGTACTTCTTATCCTCTCCTCATCTTGACTGAAATTCTTAGTTAAATGGAATGTCTCCATTCAGTGTTATGTTGCTTTTAACATGAAAAGTCCCATGACTCTTTTTTCCCATTAAAGTAGATTTTTTGAAGAATGTGTTGGTTGCTAGTCCATGCAATTACAATGAACATGGACTAAATGTTGGGACCTTCAAAAAGGGTACAAAAGCAAAGAAAGTAAAACTTGTATGCTTTATAGGGGGTGTGCGAACATATGAGTATTACTGCCCCCCCCCTGCCCCCCCAAACAAAAGACAAAGAGATGTAATTATATATAATTACATACATTATTTTATATAATACCAGTATTTGACATTTTGTTTTTAAACGATCAAAATGCTAACTACAGGTTAAATGCTTTAATGTCCCCGCTGAGCTACATCAAACAACGCATCTAAATGCCACTTCAGATGCAGCTTCTGTGCCATTTTGTTGATACTGATTACAGCCCTATAGTGTCTTACTATCTATTTGAATTGAGTTAATTTATTACATATAAAAAAAAAATTGGCACACAAGATGATGCATACATTTAATGCGGTTAGACAAAAAATTGGCCTTATAAAGGCAAAAAAAGAAAGTCAAAAATCTAAAAATGTACACACACATCTATAAAAGACTCCAGAAGACTTGTTTGACTGTCATTTTTATTATTATAATTTTTTTTTTTTTTGCATAAATATATTATTTTTCAACAACTAGAGTCTTAATTTTAGAGAGCACACAAGACTGAAAAACTTTTTTGATTTTTGTCATTGCTTATATTATGCACAGGTCAGTTATGAGCTGTAATGAGACTGACAGTATCATTTGTGATTTATTTTTTTTTATATAATTTTTTCTATTAATTTATAACTATTAATTAAAAACTATATATAACTAATATTTTTTTTCTTTTTTTTTTGTTACGGATGTCTTAATTAGGATACAGGATTTAACATTTTCAGAAATTTGAATGAAATGTTCATGTAAAATTTTGGTTTTTGTGAGTTGTAATTTTGTAATATGAATACAGTAGGTAGACAACCAGAATGGGTAATAACGCCGTGGCTAACTGCAAGTCAGTCGTGTGTTAAAATAATTTGCGAAACTACCGCCAGGTGGCGCAAAGGGAAGAATTGCGAACTGAATATAATTGTAAAATGTTGGTTTGTAAACGGAGATGAAAGGAAGAGGTAAAACAACAATAACATTGTAATATACATTTTAACATCCTTAAAAGCCATTAAAAAAATAAGATATCATATGTATATCAGTCGTAGATCCCTAAATCGAATTAAATCACAATCAGATTGCAGCTTGCTTCTGTCATCTTTTTTTTTTTTCCAGAGAATCTGTTTCAGATCGTATCATGATGAAACATGCAATTTTCACCCCTAATAAACAAACAAACAAAAAAATTGGAGTTGGAATTTTTTTTTCATGAATCAGTTCATTCAGTTCACAAAACCAGTCTGAATGATTCATTCACAAATGAAACTGGTTCTTGAGTTCAACTCACAGACTCAGTGATCCCGTCACAGCCATTAATAGCTCACAGGAGGTGAAGAATGACTCAAATTGCAATCTGTTCCTCACTCAAAGCTATCATATGGCTTCAGAAGACCTGAAATACAGCACACGTTGTACAGACCACTTTATGCTGCTTTTGCATCCTGTTTGAAGCTTGAAAGCCTCAGCGGGGACTCATGAAAAAGAGCAATCAGTAAAAAAAGATTCACAAGATCTTCTTTTGTGCTTTGGTGAAAGAAAGTCATAGATATGAATCAACATGAGGGTGAGTATAAGATGACAGAAGCATCACTTTTAGGTGACCTTTGCCTTTAAGAGATGGAGCTCTGAGGGTAGTTTGGTATACATATATAAATCAGACTATTCCCAGTGAATTCATATTGAGAAAAATAATATCCCCTCCCACATCTGTAGGAAGTGGAGCCATAAACTGTGACATACTAGTTCAATTTCCTTGGAGGACACATTGTATCGAAGCCTCCAAAACCCTCTATGACATAACACAATTCATTATCAAAATGACTGCACAGCTTAATTGAAACCCCCTCCACCAGGTCCGAAACACGTCCTGTTCCTGTAAGCCTGATTCTGTGCGTCAGAGTCTATTACTGTCTTCCGTTTATAATCAAGATATGGACTGATAGCAATAAATGCTGCACATTTGTTCCTGTCTGCCATGGATTCACACAAAAACAATAAATGACCAGACAGGTTGAACACATACAGTACATAATGCTTCATTAATCAAGGGGATGCTTTTTTGGGGAGTACTTATCATATATGTACAGTCAGATTTCTCTTTTTTTAACTCTGAGCTTCAGAACACTGCTATAGTCTACCTAAGAAAAGATTAAGTTAAAGTTGATAGAGACATAGTTGTGAATACACCACGAGAGCCACAGAGGGAAGGAATTACCAATTCATTTTACCTGCAAGATATTCCATGATTGATAGCAGCAAAAACTGTTTCCATAGTAACATCATCTTCAGCTGCCAGGGGGGAGTGTTACTTGAATCCAGTGCGCCGTAAATGAACGGCTGCTCTCTTTCTCTTCCTCTCTCTCCCTCTTGAGAAAACCACCTGACCTGGAGGACCAAATTATAAGAAATTAGAAATACTTTGTTATAGATAGTCAAGTCTATTTTTCTCAATTAACTCTTAAAAATTTGTTTTTATGCAAAAGAAAGCCACGAGGTAATGAGCGGTGGCTACTGTGTGCTTACAATACGCATTATGGGGAAAAATTATTACAGCGCTAATGAAGCTAATGTGGCTTAAAAGATCACGAGTGAGATCACTTGCATTCAGAACAATACTCTTTTCCATGATGCAAATTGATATTGATCGGCTGGAGATTTTCACAATAAAAAAAGCATAACCAACAACTGCAAAAATCACTTTTTTGAAAAATCACTTTTCACTTAAAATCACCAATATAAACAATGAGTAAACACCCATATAAACATGAACACACATAAAAATAGAATTTTAGCTTAAAGGTGCTCTAAGCGATGCCGGGAGTCGTAACTTCTTGTTGACGTTCAAATTGTTGTCAAACAAAACGGAGGCTAGCTAGACCCTCCCTCCTCCTCATCCGTGCACTAACCCCCCAAACCCCACCCCCAAATCTTTATTGTCGGTTATTCGCTGGAACAGTTTGTTATGTTTTGTGGTGCAGGTGAGCCCAGTTTGTTTTTCTTGTTGTTTGTGGAGCCTGTGGTGTCTAGAGAGACCCCGTTTTTTTACAGTGTGTTCAGGGGACAAGCAGCTAGCGGATAGTGAGGAGATTGCTGGATGTGACAAAAATGTTTTGACCTAAAAAATGTGTGACATCACTTAGAGCACCTTTAATGTGTCTTAATATATTAATATATTAATGTCCGGTTTCACAGACAAGGACCAAAGTAAAATGCATGTTTGAGGTGTAGCTAAAAGCAATTTACTACCAATTTGTATGCACACCAATAATATTTTTTCCCCCTAAGGTACTTAAAAAAAAATAAAAAAATAAAAACTCTTTAAATGTCCAATTTAAATGTCCAAAATGTCCAATATATATGTCCAAAATGTCCCAGACTAAAATGCATGTTTTAGCTATCTCAACTGAAAATAACTTTAACTGATATATCATAAAAATATGTCAGTGCCATTGTTTTGTCTCAAGTTTCACACCAGTAATGTTTTTTTTTTTTTAGCCATTTTTATAAAAGCTGATGAAATATCCTTATTTAAGTAAATCCTAGTCCTGGCTTGAGCTAAATTCTGTCTGTGGAACCGGGCCACTATGTATAAGCAAGCAGATAACCCACAATATGAACAAAGCATATAACTGTTTTTCATATTCTCACTATTAAAAAGAAAAAGCTTATGCTGCAGTTTAGGTCAGGGCTCATCTGTTTACCTTTATTTAGTATAAACATACAGTATGGTGTATATTTCATTTGATCTATTAATATGACTGTTTTAGTACATTAAAACACATCAAGCATTTTTTTGTTTCCCACTGTCACGATCTCCAGCAGGAGTGCCCATGAGCTCCTCTATCTCCATCTCTCCATCCCATACCTTTGCCACTCACCCCGGACTCCATTTCCCATAATCCTTTGCCTGGACTCATCAGCACTCATCATCAGTTCACAGCTGTCTCATATGAGAAGGACTATAATGGTTACACTCACGCACACACACTGCTGAGGATTGTTACTCTGTAATGTTTTCAAGTTTCCGTGTTCCTGCCTGTGTTTTATTTCCTTGTTTTTCCTGTGCCTTGTCTTGCCTTGACTTTCCTTTGTGGTTTTTGGATCCTAGACTGTTTATCATTGTTTTGCTGCCTACTCCGACCTTTGCCTGTTTTCGAATTACTCTTTTGTCCTTGCCTTGGATGTTAACTGTTTGCTGGTTTTTGACCTGGCCTGTCTGTCAACGTTTGTAAATAAAGCCTGCATTTGGTTTGTCAACTCAGTTGTCACACCCCTACTTTACACCCACGGTTTTGTGGTCTGCCTGAGATTCCAATGATCCATGTTGCAGCAGATTGTTTCTTACTGAATTGGTTCAATGACTCTTAAAGACAACCCATTTTCAGCACCTACTGTGACGATGTAACCTGCAGAAACATTTGGAAAAATCCCAACTATGTGATACAAACAGTGAAAACACATTTGGAAAGTTACTCAGCAAATCAAATATGAGGACCAGACTGGACTGGTATTTTCAACCAGAGTTTAAACCAAAGCAATCAATATATATTTTATTTATTAAAGCATCTGCTAAATGTATAAATGTAAATGTAAATGTAAATGTAAATGAAGCCATATCACTGTCATATTGCTATTCCCACATATTGTACCTATTAAATCAATTGGAAATCATCTGATTTTAATGAGAAAATATTACCTACTGAGCCATCAATTTATATCTAAAGTCTCCCTGTACAGCAACTGTAAATGATTAAACAATGATTTTGTTAACAGCATGTATTTTGAAGCAGTTATGATAATGACTTTAATTTAACACTGATTAAATTAACATTTGATTCAAAAATATATACACAGATAACACTTAATTCCTATGCAAAAAGAATTTGCACTGTCCTGTAGCTTTTTAACTGTCATTGCTTCCAAGATCTCTAAGAGACTGAAGAAACCGAAAAAATTAGTAATTAAATTACAGTTACTTATGAAATTTTTTACGATTACAAAGGGGATTACATTTGAATGTTTACACGCATCCACATACAGATTTAACTGATTTATTTCCCAAATTGCACTGACTATTCTGAGACATACCGCCCCAATAATTTCCGGGATGCAGAAATACAGTCTGGTTCGTAGAATCCAGTCATAAAAACGGAATGCCTAACGCGGACGGAATATGCCACATTTTTGATGACTAAATCAAAAGTAGGTCAGTACACTTGAATCAAAACATGACATCGACTAGTCTCTGTGAATATTAAGCCCCAAAAATGCAATATATGACTTGCACATTCTGCGTGTCTGTGGAAATCAGGCGCGGACTGGACACCGGGAGAACCGGGACAATTCCCGGTGACCTGGCAGCCGATTTTGCCCCACTATTTAATATCATTATTGTATAATTGCCTGCCGAATGTACTAAAGCGATCATTTGCGAATCCGCCATTTGATAATTAAATCTCTAATAAATCATGAATTGTTAGTCATGACTCGCGCGCTCTCTGCGCCTCCGCCAAACGGTTTGGATCAGACTCAGAGTAATCAATGCGAGAGAGACTATGGAAGCGCACAGCTGGAGCAGAGAAGCAGAACTACTGTTCAGGGTTTCAGGTCAGTTTAATCTGTAAAGATGCTTTTTTGTCTTTGTTTTTGTTTTTTTTTATTTAATCAAGCAGCAGCACGTTGCTCATCAGTCATCACTCAAAATACTATATAAAGGACATCATTATTATCTGTTGTAATGTTACAGTAGTAATTTAGCTGAAAAAATTTCAGATTTTTTTATAGGTTTAGGGGGAGCTACGACAGACAACAACACAACCCTTACGAAAAAATTAACATTTTAATATTTATAACTATAAATCCAGAGAAAATGGTTACTATTGTTTAACAGTGATAACCAAAAATGTAAAATTATTTTACAAATGTATTTATTTAAAAATAAATACAAATCCATTTGCAAAAAAAATTAAAAAAAAATAAACGAAGTTTTTTTACTTTTATATAGGCTAATAAAAGCATGGTTAATTTTTGTAAGGGAAAAATATGACTCGTGTACAGTATTAGGAATTTTCTATAAATATATTGTAGTATTGTAGAGTATTGTTTGTAAAGTATAGTTTTGTTCAATCTTGAGTATTAAAGTCATAAGAGAGATGCATAACAGGGCAATATAAAGAAACTGAAGAGAAAAATGGAAGTGAAGGTGCAGTTCAGGAGAGAACTTTTAATTATTTTGCATGTCCCCAAATTAAAGATTTAAAATAGATAAAAAATAGTATGTCCATGAATTTGTTTGTATGAGTTTGATTTTTCCAGTCTGAATTTTTTTTCCCATTCCGCCCCTTCTGTAAATTAATGGCAAAGACATGGTTTCATTTACTACACATAGGCCTACTGAAGCTCACAGTGTTTTCAACCTCTGCAGCCTCAATATAGGAGTACACGAGCACTTAAACATAATTTCTAGAACTGCTCTGTGTCACTTCATGTGCATTTTACTTATTTTGAGAAAACTATCATCATATACAGAGACAGCAGTTAAAAAAAACACCAATGTTTCAGGAGTTTAGTACACAGAATACATCACATGCTTATTAGATAACTGTATTTAAGTTGATGTATATGCTTTTATTTATTATTCTTTAATTTTCACAAATTTAGAAAAGTAATCAAAACGTACTCAAAAGTAATTAGTTACATTACTTTAATAAAGTAATTGAAAAAGTTACACTACTATTACATTTTAAACAGGGTAACTTGTAATCTGTAACCTATTACATTTCCAAAGTAACCTTCCCAACACTGCGTATGGTAACCCTCGTTCCCTGAAGGAAGGAATGGAGACGCCACGTCGGTGACAGACGAAAATGGGATATCGCTTCGATAGACCAATCTACTTCAAGTGTAAACTAAATGAGCCAATGCACACTGGCATGCAATTATTGCATCCAGCTGCCGCTGATCACAGCGGGAGTATAAGAAGGCAGCTGGATGCAATGCATGCAGTTTTTCGCTGAGGAGCCGAGCCGGAGACTATAACATGGACTATACGCATACGAGTACAGCTTAGGTCTCAATATGGAACCCAGCCTTTCTTGGTTCTCACAGATTCATCATGAAGGCCTGGCATTGGATGTTCCACCACGTCCAGCTGCCTAGGGTGATGGAGGATCTCAACAGGGTCTACAGTATGGACACTCTGGAGCAGGTTTAGCAAGCCAACACTAACCGGGGCCTCTCGGTGCCACTACCCGTTTGAGGTGAGAACACAGGAGGATACCGGCTCTACACGAAGGCTATAGAACCTAGTGAACATGTTAGGGGTCACCCAGCACGCAGCTCTACAAATATCTGTCAGAGAGGCACCACGAGCCAGCGAGGAGGATGTAACACTTCTAGTTGAGTGAGCTCGCAACCTGAACATGCAGGGCACACCCTGGGCCTAATAAAACAGGGTTATGGCATGCACAATCCAGTGGGCCATCCTCTGCTTAGAGACGGCATTCCCCTTCTGCCAGCCTCTGTAACAGACAAAGAGCTGGTCTGAGGTCCTGAAGCTTTGCATCCGGTCTACGTAGCATCTTAATGCTCGGATAGGACAGAGCAAAGCCAGGGCTGGGTCTGCCTCCTCCAGGGGCAGCGCTTGCAGGTTCACCACTTGGCCTTTGAAGGGTGTAGTGGGAACCTTGGGCACGTAGCCTGGCCGGGGCTTCAGGATTACCTGGGAGTCAGCCGGCCCAAACTCTAAGCAATCGTCGACCGAAAATGTATGCAGGTTGCCTGCCCTCTTGATGCAGGCCAGTGCAAGCAGGAAAATGAGTTTTCAATGAAAGAAACTTTAGCTCAAATGTATGCAAAGGCTGGAATGGGCCCTGCTGTAGTGATTTAAGCACTAGAGTCATGTCCCAAGAGGGTATAGAGGGGGGCCGGGAAGGATTTAACCTCCTGGCCCCTCAAAGGAAACTGATGATGAGGTCATGCTTACCCAAAGACCTCCCATTCATGGGGTCATGGTACACAGTAATAGCGGGAACCTGGAATTTGAGGGTGGAGGGAGACAGCCTTTGCTCCAGCCCTTGTTGCAGAAAGGAAAGCATGACCGCAATCAGGTATCTTCATGGGTCTTCTCAGCGAGAAGGTCACCTAGAACCTCCGCGTCCCATACAGGGACCAGACATGGAGTTTCCAAAGGTCTGGACGCGGGTGCCAAACGGTGCCCCGTCTCTGAGTCAGTAGATCCTTCCTCAGAGGAATCGGCCAAGGAGGGGCTGTCGCGAGGAGCACTAGTTCGGGAAACCAGGTCCGAGTGGGCCCATTCGGCGCCGCTAGCAAGACTTGCTCGTCGTCTTCCCGGACTTTGCACAGTGTCTGTGTGAGAAGGCTCACTGGGGAAAACACATATTGCGTAGGCCCTGTGGCCAGCTGTGCGACAGAGCGTCCATGCCAAGTGTTCCCCCGGTCAGGAAGTAGAACAACTGGCAGTGAGAGGTCTCTGGAGAAGCAAACAGGTCTACCTGAGCAGCTCTGAAACGTCTCCAAATCAGCTGAACCATCAGGGATGGAATCGCCATTCTCCCAGGAGCATTGCTCGAGACAGCTCGTCGACTGTACAGTACGGTTGAGCAGGCCCGGAATGTGAACAGCACGAAGTGACCTTAGAACCTGCTGACTCCAAAGGAGGAGGTGGCGGGCAAGTTGCGACATCCGACGGGAGCGCAGACCTCCTTGTCGGTTGATATACACTACGGTCGCTGTGTTGTCTGTACGGACCAGCATGTGCTTGCCTCGTAAGTGACATTTGAGACGGTTCATGGCAAGGCACACTGCTAACATCTCTAGGCAAATAATGTGCTAATGCAGCTGTGGGCCCGTCCAAACCCCTAAAACTAAATGCCCGTTGTACGTGGCACCCCAGCCGGTGGCGAAGGCATCCGTTCAAACCACAGCATCCCTGGATATCTGTTCTATGGGCACCCCTGCCCAGAGGAATGTAAGATCTGACCACGGGGTGAGGATTTGGCTACAGGCCAGTGAGACTTGGACCCGGTGAGTGCCACGCTTCCACGTCCACCTCTGGACTCGGCCATGCAGCCAGTGCTGGAGCGGTCTCAAATGTAACAGGCCGAACGGTGTAAGTGCCTCAGCAGCCACCATATGCCCCAGGAGCCTCTGAAAGAGTTTCTGAAAGAGGACCGCTGTCCTGCCCTTGAATGTATTCAAGCAGGCTAGCACCAACCGCACACATTCCTCTGTGAGGTGTGCTGTCTGTTCGACCGAATCCAACTCCATACCGAGAAAAGAGATCCTCTGCGTCGGTGAGAGTTTGCTCTTTTCCCAGTTGACCAATAGGCCCAACAGGCTGAGGTGCCAGAGCACCAAGCCCCTGTGCTCACACAACTGATCCCAAGATTGTGCTAGAATCCGCCAATCATCTAGATAGTTGAGAATGCGAACACCCTGCTCTCTGAGGGGAACAAGAGCCGCTTCCGTGACTTTCGTGAAGACACGGGGAGACAGGGACAGCCTGAGGGCAGGACCTTGTACTGATATGCCCGTCCTTCAAACGCAAACAGCAGAAAAGGTTTGTGGCACGGAAGGAATGATACATGAGAGTACTCATCCTTCAGGACGATCGCTGTAAACCAATCTTGGGGATGGATGCACTCGAAGGTGTGTTTCTGCATCAACATCTTGAACGGTAGCCGATAAAGGGCCTGATTCAAAACTCGCAGATCCAAGATCAGTCGTAACCCACCGCCTTTCTTGGGTACAATAAAGTAAGGGCTGTAAAACCCCATCCTCATATCAGCTGGAGGGTCCGGCTCTATCAAGTCCTTCCCCAGTTGGACTGCGATCTCTGCCCGCAGAACAGGGGAATCGGCTGTTTTCACTGTAGTGAAGTGGATACCGCTGAACTTGGGTGGATGCCGGGCAAACTGAATTGCATAGCCGAGGCTGATGGTCTGTAGAAGCCAACGAGATGGGCTGGGGTAGCGCTGACCAGGTGCTTAGAAACCTTACAAGTGGGACTAGCAGAACCACAGCCATACCCGCAGTGGGGCAGCAAGGTGGAACCCAGGGACCCAACTCGGACTTGTGAACAGGCCGGAGTGTGTGAGTGTGGGGTTTAGGGCTCACCTGGTTTCACAGGTTGGCATTTACATTTTTACATTAAGCATTTACTGTACTTATTTTTTTATGCTAAACTGTACTGTTCTAAACTATACTATGGTTAGTATTTGGTTACTAATATCTCCTCAATTCTGATGATATGTTTTTCAGAAGCAAATCATTTGCTACGCAAAACATTTCTGGATGGCACCAAGTCATGTTTATCCTAGCTGCACTACATATTTAAAGTTGTGCGAGTCATATTTTTTTAACCTTGTGTAGTTTTGTCCATGCTTTTCAAGGATAAGAGCTTGTCATACAATCTGTTCATGTTGGCATCTGCCTAATCTGACTAGTTTCTACCAAACAGCAGATTAATTTGCACCCACATAACACAGAATTTGATCAGAATAGACCCGTGACCCATTTTTGGAATGCAGCCCACCAGTTAAGAACCAACACTCAACGTCAGTTTCTCATAATACACTTCATAGAAGCACTTCACACAATTCACTGATGCACAAAACACACACTCACACAAAGCCGAGTAATATCCAGACCACTGAAGACGTATAAGGGCACTCCAAGAATGATAATTATTGCCATCTCTTGTAACTGCCAGAGCGTAAAGCCTCAGGAAGAATTCCCCTCATCTTTCAAGTTTTAGGCTGGTTTTAGCTGGAGTAAGTGTGTAAAATGGGATTTAAAGTCTCTGGATTTTGTGTGAAGAACACTGCATGTCATGTTTCCTTCTTGCTAAGCAGTCTTGAAGTGAAATCCTCAATGGC
The DNA here is from genome assembly GCF_963082965.1 of Carassius carassius. Classification (NCBI taxonomy): domain Eukaryota; kingdom Metazoa; phylum Chordata; class Actinopteri; order Cypriniformes; family Cyprinidae; genus Carassius; species Carassius carassius. The sequence continues at coordinate 8,832,614 of NC_081800.1, read as the reverse complement.
AGTGAGCCTATGAGACCTTCTCATCACACTGAACCGTCTAGTTCATTCCCATTAATAAAAGTGTGCACTGTGTAATTAGGGGCCCAGTTATTTGCAGCCTAATTTAAAGCCTTTAATATAAACAATTCAACATTCCTCCACATAAAACACCCTGAAGATGTAAAGCCACATCAATAATGTTAAATGTTCAAACTCTGTGAAGTGAAGACTGCTTCAAAGACCCATCTCCATGGCATTACAAACAACTCTCTGATTTCTTGATTATTTTTTCTTGTTCCTTGACTAACATAATCACGGGTCAATACAAAAACACTCTTTCAAATGTGCAGTATATGCGTGAGTTTCATTAATGAAAATTGTTGAAAAATGTTCGCTGACAACCTTTTTTTATGACTAAGATGAGATAACACTGAGATGACACCGATGTCATCAAAATGTTAACTGTGACTATATCGACATGTTGTTGATGAAAAAGACAATAATAAAACTGTTTTCAATTCAGTACAGCAAAAACATTGTGCTCCTTCACGTGGCTGCTTGTGTTGTATGCTGTGACTAAATCTGCAATCGAACCTTCTCTGTGACAAATCCACACATGGATCCTTACTACATTGTTTGCGATCTTGGTTGCTGCATAAATGCACTTATGTATAGAAGTCTGTTTTCCCCACAAAAAATGCAAATGCAAAAAAAAAAAAATAATAATAATAAAAATATATAATACATATAATATATATATAATAAAATACATATATATAAGTCACACGCAAGTCACAAACTCAGAATTGGAGGTGAAAATTTACAATTATCTTTTTAATTATATTTTATCCAGACACAAGCTTCCATACTTAAGCAACCTTTTGTGAGAAATTAACAATACAAAGTATTTTTGTCTTGTTTTAATAGATAAACTTTAACAACATTTGGAATTATTGGAAGTGATATAGGACTTTCACTGTTTTACCAGTTTTAAGTCTGCTTATATCATAAAATTATAAATCAGGAAACTAGGTGAATAGATAAACCATGCATCGACTTTCTCTTGATTTGTGTTTGCAGTTGAAAGTGCAGTAATTCTGGTTTCTCAAACGACAACAATTATGATCAATAATCACAATTACAATTTTGAGCAAAATAATTGAGATTATCAGTACTCGGACAGACAGTCCATTTGTGACAAATAAATCTGTTACTGTCCCATAACGTTGCGTTTATAGGTTGGTTAACTGATGTGTTCCTGTCACAACACTTTATTCTGTATAATATGCGGGTGCGATCTTGCTGTGATGTTTTGATGATCCTCTGCGAGGTATAAGAGGAATTATTATTTTGTTGGCCGGCCTGACTGATTTTCTCAATTACGAAGCTGTTGAGTGCAGTTTAGTGGGAAAGATGTTATATTTGTGTTCATTTATTTCATTATTTTACAGGGTGGATGATACATGAAATAAGCCTGAAACAAGAGATGAATATCTATTTAACCTAACCTAACCCTTACATAAGGACACAGACATAAATGGCATCAGGTGTGAAATTATTATTATTATTTTTTTTTAAAAGCTCCTGTAGTGCAGATCAGTTACAAAATGACACTAAACAGCAATATAATATTATTTAGAATTTTTTTTTGTTAAGAAGGCTTATTAACTCTTTCCTAAGGTGCCCGGGAGGTGACATGTTCAGTTCACTTAGTTTTGTTGTGGCCACAACATATTAACTCATGGGAACATGATAATATGTCGTGGCCACAAGATTTTAATTTGTGGGAACATCATATTAACTCATGGGAACATGATTTCATGTCGTAGCCACGAGATCATTTTGTCAAGGTGATGACATTGTTATGTCGTGGCCTCGAGATGCTATCTTGAGGGAATGACATCTATTTCTCGTGCCCACGAGTATAGATAATTTATTTTTTATTAAAATTAAACATTTAATATTTGTATATTATTATTATTATTATTATTATTATTATTAAATTAACTTATTAGGGTTATATTTGTATATTTATTGTTATATATGCTTATTTCCCCTTTCAATGTGTGTATCACGTTACCTAGTTAACATTATGTATAACTATGCTAGCATTTGCTAGCCTAACAAATATTTTGAAAAAAAAAAAAAAAACACCAGACAGTTATACCAATAAAGTTTTGACTTTATGATTGTATTTATGCCCATGTGTGATGATAAATGAGTGTGTTGTGTTTACATTTACAAATTAAACTACATGAATGATTAATTTCTCAAGGGAGTATTTATAATTGCGTTCTATTAATTAGCCGACAAAAAAATTAATATGTTAAATTTAAACTTTATTGGCATGTCCAGCATTAACAGTAGGCTATTATTTACTAAAGTATTCAGAACATTAATTAAAGAGATTGACATGAAGGGAAAAATTAATATAAAGTTATTTATAGAACGAATCAATCTTTTGTTCATTATCTGGCTTGGCTCGGTGTTCATCTTCAGTTCTCTCTTTACAGCAGTTTAGTCAGTGTACTGTTTGAGTAAATGAATTACTCCGGGATATTGGTTCGTTTGAACTCAGAGGGAGTGTCAGCCACATTAAAAAAGTTATCAGCTTAAGTCATTTGTGGATTAATGCGTATTGGAGACGCGAACCGTTTAAAACGATTCAGTTCGATTTGGTGAACTGGTTCAAAAAGATCCGGTTATATCAAGTGATTAGTTCGCGATGGGATTGACTCCCTTTTGCAGCCAGCCTCAAGCGGCCAGTCGATGTATTACAATTTTAGTCACTTCTGTATGGGCTTCATGAGAGAACGGGAGGTTGCCGCTCAGTCTTACTTGGCAAAATCACGGTGACCTCATGACGACCTACGAAATGGTTTATGTTTAAGTTTTGATGGAAGTGATCTATGTTTTGATCATCACTCTGAATTAAATCCAGACGTTTTCTTTGACAAAAGCAAGATTTTCTCAACTTTTTGTTAGAAATGTTTTTTAATGAAACCTATGCAAAAAAGTCTTGATTAAGGAAGAAAGCAGAGTCTCCATTCTTTCTTTTGGCATATTGCTTGCTTAGATTTTTATACAGTAAAATATATTGGAAGGAAAGAGTTAAATATATATATATATATATATATATATATATATATATATATATATATATATATATTATATAAATAATTTGCAATATGTGTGTGTGTCTATATATATATATATATATATATATATATATATATATATGTGTGCGTTTGTGTGTGTGTGTGTGTATGTGTGTGTGTGTGTGTGTGTGTGCGCGTGCATGCATGTTTGTGTGTGTGTATAAAAATATATCAGTCAGCCCTACTGACCTACTAACACCAACTGTCAAACTGAAGCCCAAAAAATGGAGAGATACAGCGATGAACAAGGCCCGACGTTGAGGCACAGTTGTAGTGGACGTCGCAATATTAATCTCAGGTAGTGACGAGTGAAGCTTTCATTCTGAAGCACAAAGCCATTAATAACAGCCTATCAATTGCTTTCTCTTTCTCTCAAACTAGAAAAGTGGCCTCTACGGGTACTGGAGCACATCATCAAAATAGCAAATGAGGCTGGTGGCAGCGGCGAGGAAAGCGATACACAGAGGCGCCAGATTTGTGATAATCATCATTCACTCTGTCCCTTTGCCTGTAGGCACTTTACATCAAAACAAATGACAACTGTATCTCATAGTGACATGTTAGTATAAGCAAATGCATAGAAGACAGCTTAACAAAACCATTCCAAACAGAAAAACAGCCGTGTGTTGACACTGATATCAGTGAGATTTGGGATAAGCGTGCACATTAATGCATTACTGTTTCCTTTTTAAATTATGAATAAGTGTTTGATGAACAGCTGGGTTGTATTTAGCAACAGGCGAGATGACCAATCTAGCAATTGAGAGATGGCTGATGAATGCAAACCAAACAAAAATGAGGGATTCGACCAATCAGATGAAAGCAGCGTTTCGGCGGCGCCCACAAGTGCGAATGAAATATTGAAGCCATAAACCGATTTGTAAAGCCCAAACGACAAAATGAGAAATCGAGCCAAAAACTAATTTTCCGCTTGTTAAACTAAACGGAAAAACAAATAAACAAGCCATTTTTTTCCATTTTTCTTTATTAAATTCTAAATAGGAAATTAAATTACCAAAATGTACACAGACCAGACAGGCTTTGGTTCTACTAGCGATTTGATTGGACACCAACAGCCAATCACAATTGACCTTTAATTTTCAGATTGGTTGATTTTGTGGCACACTTGTAAAGCTGTTGTAAGTTGAGCGAGCGTGTGTGTCAAGAGTTGAGCGCACACAGAATTAAGAGGTTGAGAGAGAGAGGGACTTGACAGGAGCGCAGAGAATACGTTTGTGAGAGAGCACCTGAGTAAACTGCGTGTTTTTTTTTTTGCGATTGTTAATTTCTGTTCAAAATATAATGTAATATGCTTGCAAATATATTGTTCTCTGTGCTCAAAACTTACAATTACTCGCTCAGGATTGAGGCACAGATATAACGCCATAGTGCACCTACATACAGCTCCATTGTGCTATGGGCGTCCTGAGTTTGAATCCTGACTCAAGGACCTTTCCCGATACTGCCCCCTGTCTCTCTCCCACTTCACTTCCTGTTAGCTCTGATCTCTCCTGTCATAATAAAGGCAAAAATACCAAAAAATACATATTTTGAAAAAAAAGAAAAAAAAATCATATTAGGCTTAACAGGATTAGGCTAACAAAGTATTCTTCCTTTTTATTGATATACAATACACAAGACTACATCAGACAAATGCTTCAGAAACTTATTTTGATAAAGACATTGCACCCCACCCCACCCCCCAGAAAAAAAAAAAAATAAATAAAAACCTATTATGTTTTTTCCTTCCTCTCTTTCTTTCCTAAATATTGACCTTATTTAGTTTCTTTCCAAGAACCTTACGAAGCCGCAAGTCCATTTAAACCTCATTTCTGGAAATTAGAAAGGCTATTAAAGTGTTTTTGACTGACAAACAAAATACTTTTAGCCGGAAATGAAGGTACTTATAATAACCCATATTTTGTAAATGATAAAATCATGAGTTTTTTTAAAATCTTCCATTAAAATGTATTTAAAAAAAATTTTTAACGTGTCTTTAAGGATTTTTCTGTCTCATTGTGTTGTTAAGTGCTTATCTGTGGAATTAGAGTAGGAACGTGTTTGTCCTTAATTTATTTGCTCCCTCAAGCCCAAAGTCGGAGACACTCATTAGGATAACGAATGGCAGCTTCGGAAAGAGGTCTCAGGACACAGAATTCTTCCCACTCGTACAGTACATGACTAGACGACTAATAAGTCTCATCATGGCTGCTCCCTGTGCACAAGGAGTTTTAAGAACAACACTGTTTTTTAAAAATGTCAACCCACAAAGGGCACTTATGCTAACAGATAGCCAGAATTACTTGTTTTTGTGCCATATAGACTCGGTAAGTGATTATTTGAAATGCAATTTAGTTCTTGGTGTGAATAAATTGAGGGAAGCGCATATATATATATATATATATATATATATAAAGCAGGTCATTTGAAGATTCTCCATGGTTTGAATTTTACACAAGTTGTCCATAGAAATGAATGACTTAATTTCACAGCTTCAGTATTATTAAAGATCCACAGAATCTTTTTTCTTTTTCTTTTTTTTTACACCACACATGTGGAATGAAATGTGCAAAATGCTGCATTCAATTTTCAAATGCAATGCAGAATGCATGTTTCATGTGTATGAGCAATAGAGTCCTTGGCTAAATTTGATTGCGGATTCATATTAAATCGGTGGCTGCGTGTTGAAAAGACCCTTGGCACTTCCAAGTAGTTCTAAAAGTGAGGGACATTTCTTGACTTCTCTTGACTCCTTGTGATTCTCATATTGCATGCATACTTCAGATGAATAATTCGAGTGAAATTATAAACCAAAAGTTCAAATGAAAAATGCAAAGCCATATTACAAGTATCATTTCTAGAGGAAGTGGTTGCTCTCGAAGACAGCATCATATCGGTTCAACCACTGAGCATGGTGAAGTGTTACATCATATGAGAAGTATAAAAAACATAAGATGCCTCACTGATACAATATCACCAAACTTCACAAACTTCACAATATCACAAACATGCATTTTGGACACATTTATGCTATTCTTTACATTACATTATTCATGTTACATGATTATAAGAAGAAACCAACATGTACTTTATGGATATAGTTACCATACTATGGTGCTACTTGTAAATACACTTTACACTATATAAGACAACTGCAACAACAATTTAGGTAAAAATGCAATTCTTGAGAATTTTCTAGTTTCTTTCTTTCTTTCTTTCTTTCTTTCTTTCTTTCTTTCTTTCTTTCTTTCTTTCTCTCTTTCTCTCTTTCTTTCTTTCTTTCCAAGAAGCTACAATGTTTATCTCCTTTCTGGTGAGACATTAAAGTGGTTTTACTGATGAACAAATCTAAATAAACTGGTTATAAACTATATATATATATATATATATATATATATATATATATATATATATATATATATATATATATATAACACCACTGAATCAACCTAAATACAATTATATCAGCTACTTATTTTACAGGTTAAATCAGGCAGCAATAGCTCTTTAAGGCATGCAGATTACCAATTTTTAAGGTGTATAGACCTTTATATTATTATAGATAAAGTAATAACATTATTATGGCTGTATAAAATGTGACTGGTGTAACAGGGGCATTGTAATGTAAAGTATTAGGCACTTTTGTTCTGAATGCCTGGCTCTCCTCAGGGGTTTTCCTGACACACCAGCAGAGCACCTGTGCATTTCTGCAGGAGATGCGCAGCTGAAGCTCTGCCTGAACTTCACTGCTGCAGAGCTCCTTGTATCCGTGTCTGTCAAATCCAGCCCTGTCAATCAGCATCATTCAGCACACGCTGTTTAACAGTAAACCAACACGAGCTGATGGCTGAGCTGATATCTGACGTGCAGATTAAAGCATCTGCTGCTTCAATCAGCACTGATTCATTGTGAATTCTAATACAGTAATAAATTACATGAAATCATAAGGGTTAACCTCAAAGCCATGCAAGGTGAAACAAAGAGCAGGCAGAATAACTATGATAACAAAACGCTCAATTCTGATACAAAATGTTATACTTTACCCGACTAACGTGTGTTTTTTTTTATTTTATTATTATTTCTTCAGTCTGTGCTCCACGAGCGGTAGGTGAGAGAGAGGTGCTGACATCGCAGTCACTGAGATTTCGGGAAAACCATTTTGCCCAAATCTTTGCGTCCAGAGATAGAGATAGAGAGAGAGAGAGAGAGTCAGAAGAAAGCGCAGGCTGTAGGAGGGTTTCGCCCTTTCTCCTTCGGTTCTTCACCCCTGAATATATTCCAGCACGGCTTCCTCGCAAATGTGTCTGCAAACTGCGCGCAAACCCAGACAGTGCTCCTCCTGAGCCAAGCTCACCTCGCTGGATTCACAGCCATACAGAGAAAGAGAGAGATGTTGTTTGCAGCCAGATTTACATTCAGCGTGTCCAGCCAGCGCTGGGTCCAGCAAATCAGCAGAATGATAGCGAGAGACTGGAGCGAGAGACTTTGTGAACAACAGCGCCACCTTGTGACCGAAGCGCACAACTGTCCGTTATGACTACAGACGGGAATCATGAGGAATTGTACGTTTTTGGCTCCAGTTTCAACCCCCCTTAACGATTCTGGTAGCATTAACCTTTTTATTTATTCTTTTTTTTTCACTTCTGCACGAATGAATGAATGAATAAAAAATTGCATTTAATGCCTTCAGAAGTTATTGCCAAAATGTGTGATTTAAATAATAAATAATTAATAAATAAATATACAATTACTTAACCTAACTTTTGAATAGTAGGCCTAGTGTATCAAGAAATCATATTAGAATGATTTCTGAAGGATCAAGTGACACAAATACGGAATAATGGCTGCTAAAAATTTCAGCTTCGCATCTGAGGAATAAATTACACTTTAATAAATATTTAAACAAAAACAGTTATTTAAAATTGTAATAATATTTCACAATATTTCTGTTTTTACTCAGGTTTTGATCAAATAAATGCAGCCTTCGTGAGCAGAAGAGACTTTATGTTTACATAGCTATTTAAATGAGGACATTACATAGACTTCTATTGTTTTTATATAGACAGTTGTACTTTTTTTTAACCTAAATCCACCCCAACCCAAAACCTTCTATATTTTTACAATTTCAGAAAACCATAGCTTACTTTATTTTTATACCAGTTTTACAAATGAGGACATCCCCAAATGGAGGTTTTTGGCGATTTTGTAAGGTTTTGCTCACTTTTGGGTACAAATTTGTCCCCAAAATATAGTTAAGTAGGTACACACACAGACACACACACAGACACACACACACACACACACACACACACACACACACACACACACACACACACACACACACACACACACACACACACACACACACACACATTTCTTCATCCATATTTGTCTTGTTTTCCACAATATATATCCAAGTGTCTATAAAACATTCATTCTAAATGAAAAATAGAATATTACATCTTGTCTTCAGTGAAATTGAATAATATTTAATGATATTTATGCTTTGCAAATTGGGAAAGAAAAATAAACTAAAATAAAATAAAAATAAAAATGTTTACCCTTTGGCAAATAATAATTTATAAAATAATTTATAAAATAATTTATAAATTATTATATATATATTATATAAAAAAAACAAAAAAAAACATAATATTGCATGTAATGTTGCTTCTCAAGTAAATACATGTATTTTGTATTAAGGATGTTTAAATATTTATACTGGAAAAGCATAACTTTAAAATGTTATTGTTATTATTTATTTATTATAATTTTTTGGTTGCATAATTAGCCAGTTTAGATGTTTCCACACGAATCCAGATTTTAGGATTCCTCCCAAAACGTTTGTAGCATCAAACTTTCATTGAACATAAAAAACTTACTGACTGACCCACAGCACAGAGCGCGCTGAACTTTTTATGTGAAACATGACAGGCTTGCAGTTATGCTCAATGCCTTGTTAAAGATTACATATCTGAGTGTGTTCAAATTGACCTTGAAACAAGACTTGTCAATCCCATTCAGGAACAAAAGACATGACTCTATGGGTGCCACCATTCCTCAAGTGCAGTTGGACCTGGTGCCAAGAGTGTCATTAGGTCTCTGCGATTGAACTTTTCAACTGGTTTGAGCTCCTCGCCATTACACTATTCTAGAAGGGTTAACAAGCTTAACTAGCAGGCGTTATTCAGGTCTCTGTGATAAACAAGCTTCTTCATCTCAGCACGTACGCAAACCTATAATTCAAGGAGGAAAGGGACTTTCTGCTTTTTGTTTGTGAGTCAGTCAAGAATTTCAATAAAAACATCACGGTCTGACAGCACAGACCCCACAGGCCCCAACATTCGCCCATGCACAAAAAAACAACAACAAAAAAAACACGGGGTTTTATTAGCACTCTCCAGACATATCCATCCATATCACGCCATTATAATTGTTGTTGGAAATAAATCTCCGAACAAGACCGGAAGATTAGATGATCTTTGGAAAGGTCGAACGGCGCTCCGCTGGGTGTTGAGAACAGGTCAATTCCAGACACAAACCCCAGTAAAATAAGCTCTCTTTATTAAAGCCGAAGCCGTGTTCTTCCCCACTGCCATTAAACACACATTAATCATGCTTACTTCCGCCCAGGATACTTTAACACAGCCCAACCATCATTAATAATGCTCCATCCAGTCCCGCGTTGACATTTCCTTTAATTATCTCCGTAATTTATTCATGTACTGTATCAGTGGTGCTTGTTGTGCGAAGCTGCCTGCGAGGAATATTTTACTCAAGCCTCTTCAAGACACAGGATTAACTATGCTAATGAGGAAGCTGGGAGGCATGACTGCTATTTGTGTGTTCAAACCGGGAAGCCATTAGGCTCCCGATACATGCTTTCCAATTGACACAGGTTTGAGTTTGTTATTGTGTCAGAAATATTTTGAGCATTATATCTTAGTGACTGTGAGGTCATTTTTTTCACATATTTTAGTCACTTTGAGCTTTGTGTCGTCTGATCACTGCTGCTTTCACACTACACGTCTATTTTGGGTATCATGAAGTTGCTGTGGTTTGCACATTCCATGACAGATCAGAGACTGAAGGTCGGTCTGGTCGAATCATCTAGTGTACGTGTTCAGACGATTACTAAAAATCGGTTGAAACTGTCTACTGTACAAGTCTGTGGTCTCCCATAGTTTTGGACTCCAGTCCAGTAGGTGGCATCAAGTGACTGCAAGTAACAGTGAATCATTTAATCATTAGCTCAGTTGAATCAGTAGCCAAATAACACTTCTGTGTTGTTTGGAGATGCAACAGTCTGCTTTGATTTAATTTGTAATCAATGTTTACTTAGGCAGAACAAAAAGTAACTTGCGATTGTGTTTTAGGCCAATAGTAGAGTACCCCAGTATAAACCTTCATTTTATTTAACTATTAGAAGAAATATTACACTGTAATTGTAGGTTAAGCATGTTTAGCTCTTCCCATTACATTACTGCTGCAATACACCCCACTTTTTCAGTGTGAATACACCACTACTTTTATTAGGAGCAGTCGTGGCATAATGGTTAGAGTCAGACTTGTAACCCAAAGGTTGTGGGTTCGAGTCTTTTACTCAATGTTGGCTCAAAGATGCACTAGTGCTCAACACCAAAGAGACATGCAAGTGAAAAACAAGAAACAGTTGATTTATGAGGATTTGTTGATTATTTTATACAACAGAAATTACACCTTAATACTGCAAGTCAACACAGCAGCCTCTCAAACAGTCAAAGTCTCAATTAAACTCAAGAACTCAAAAAGGGCATGAGCAAATCAATATCAAAAACCTCTCTTCAGTATAACGTATAAATAAAATAATATGAAGTAAAACAGTCAAAGCTTACTTTCACTTGATGTTCTGATTTGGGCCTCATGACTAGGCCTCATGAAGTCTTCAGCTCATATATAAAACTCCTGCGATTCAGCAACTAGCTGCCATGTAGTCAAGTAGAAAGTAAAAGTTGCTAATATCTTTGATACTCAGTTGAATTACAAACTTACCAAAAATATATTTAACTAACTTGACGAGTGGAGTGGGATTATTTTCTTTAAAGACTAATGTTTTTTGCAAACACAACCATAAGCATTGACATCGCTACAAAATACAGCAACAATTGCAACATTCTGTAGTTCAATCCAATCAAATCCAGTTTGCAGCAGTGTGTGCCAAGTGCCATAATAACTGGAATGGAGCTCAGCTTAGTCTATGTGTAATTACCCTCTCTTGCCTTTAGCTTAAGTTTACTTACGTGCTGTCAAGAGCAGCATATCTATGAAGGCAATAACAGCTCCTGGCAAGACTGTCAAACCATCTGGCGTAGAGAACAGGGAGACAAAAACAAATGAAGACAGGGACTTGGTCTTCATCCAGTTTGGAAAGCATAGAGAGAAACTTCCGCACTCCAGGCAAAGCTTACTCAGCATCACTAAAGGAAATGCACTTAAGGCCAACACCGCGCAACATTGACCATACATCTCATTTTTGTTATTCATCTCTGAGGTGATGACCATAGGAGGACAATTACTTGTGGACCCCACAACTATCTATTTGTACTCACCAAAGGCAGAAGTGTATTCTGAAAATGGTAATTTGCATTTGGAATTGCTGTTTGACTGTAGTCGTGTTCCTTCCACAGACGGTTTTGTGTAATGGAAAAGCATCATGCATCATATTTAGTACAGTGTGAATATATTCCTAAATTCCATTGTCTTGCTTTATCACCGTCTTTATTTTCACAGTGAAAGATATAGCTCATATTCTTGGGGTTATAATATGCATTCAATCTGATGAAGCTGGATGAGCGCCTCCATATCACAGCCTACCCTATTAAAAATTACAGCAATTTTATAACATTAAGTGCATAAAAAGCTCACAGGTACAGCTTTTGCCTTTAAGTGCCGAAATAATGCACATTCATAAACAAACTGAGCAAGACACTTTACACACTGTAGACGTGTTGCAATTTAAAACTCCTGTCACAGCATTTTTCTTTGCCTTGCCTTGAGGCTACACCCTTAAATGCTCTCAAAACTAGGCTTTTTCACTGGTATAGCATCTGAAATTCTTGAAAATGAAGGAATAAGCAAACAAATAAATAAATATGTGAAAATATATATCCACTCAATAAGCACTAAAAAATTTATGTATACCTCCTTGTCAGTTTGAGGCCCATGCTCTTCACAGTATTTGTCTCTTATGGTGAATTTACCTCTGCAGTGTGATCGTTATTTCCTCTGGGTGCCCTAACCTTCTCCTTAGTTCATTATCCTGCCTGCTTCTAGTCAGGCCGCATAAGACTAATGGCCCTCTCTGCCTCTCATTGAGCACTGCCGTGCAATGGTGGAGCAGTCTATTACGTCTGAACAGGTTGAATTTACCTTCTCTAAGAGAGTCCATGGTGGACTTTAATGAGAGGAAAGCATCCTAGACATAAATCCGTATTGGGCTGGTCTGTGGAGTTAGTGGGATGCAGGATGACAATTGGACCACGTGGCCCTCGGGGGCACATGACAGCGATAACTTATTCCAGATAGACTGTGGCTCCGTCTGTGTCTGCATTCCCGTTATGGGGAGGGAAATGAGACGAGAGCAGGTGGCGGGTCTAAACACTTCCAAATGCCAATCTGGCCTTGAGATTCACGACACAACATGAGTGGGAGTCAGGCAAAGCTTCGCTGACTCCAGAAAATTAAGATTTAATCAAACCGTACTTAATTGAATCTTTTCACCAAACAGTGTTTAAGTCAGACCTGGTGTCATGGTTTTGTGACAAAAGACAGAGACCAGAACTGGTATCTACCATTATTTGCTGCAGTGTTTTTTTTTTCATTTAAAGAAATTAAATTATTTAGCTATAAATGTCTGGATTAATTCAAATAAATAAATAAACATATATATATACAGTACAGACCAAACGTTTGGACACACCTTCTCATTCAAAGAGTTTTCTTTATTTTCATGACTATGAAAATTGTAGATTCACACTGAAGGCATCAAAACTATGAATTAACACATGTGGAATTATATATGGAATTATATACATAACAAAAAAGTGTGAAACAACTGAAAATATGTCATATTCTAGGTTCTTCAAAGTAGCCACCTTTTGCTTTGATTACTGCTTTGCACACTCTTGGCATTCTCTTGATGAGCTTCAAGAGGTAGTCACCTGAAATGGTCTTCCAACAGTCTTGAAGGAGTTCCCCGAGAGATGCTTAGCACTTGTTGGCCCTTTTGCCTTCTGTCTGCGGTCCAGCTCACCCCTAAACCATCTCCATTGGGTTCAGGTCCGGTGACTCTGGAGGCCAGGTCATCTGGCGCAGCACCCCATCACTCTCCTTCTTGGTCAAATAGCCCTTGATGCCTTCAGTGTGACTCTACAATTTTCATAGTCATGAAAATAAAGAAAACTCTTTGAATGAGAAGGTGTGTCCAAACTTTTGGTCTGTACTGTATATATATAATATTTTTTTTTTTTTTTTTTTTACAAAGTAAAACAATGATTATTGCAGAAATTCACATCACTGAAAATAGTTTGGTTGTCAGTCAGACCTATATCAGTTTAGATTCTTAGATTCTTATGTTCTCTTCTGGGAAACATGTATCTATCTTCTGTAGCTTCTAAAAGGCAGTACAAAAAAAAAACTAACAATATATATATATATATATATATATATATATATATATATATATATATATATATGTATATATATATATATATATATATATAAAACAGATATTTGAACTTTTTTTTTTCTGACAAATCTCCATTATATTTCACTCTCCGGCTCTTAACCCTACATTGCATTTCCTTCTGGAGCATCAGAGAATGTGAATGTTTGAACCTTTTGTAATGTTCACGTGTGAGTCCCCCATTTGTCGTCAATGTGAAAAGATGGATCTCCTAATCATACAATCACAGCTGCAAATGGTTAAAATATGCAAAAGTTGCTGGAAAACCAAATAATTAGAGGGGAACTGAAGGATTTTCGGAAGAACAGTATCACAAATCCATCACAAAAAAAAAAACAAACAAGAAAAACAGTATTAAGAATCAAGAGTACAGTATGTAAACTTTTGAACAAGGTCATTCGTAATTCTCTTTTCTTGTGGAATTTATGTAAACCTTTTTTAATGTAATCAGTGATCAGTAATCAGTAAAAAATAGCATTCATCATTTTGTATGATCCTTCTTATTTTGGTAAAATAATAATAGAAAAATTACATAAAATGTTATGTATACACACATATATACTGTATATAACACCATGATTTTAATTAAAAACAACACTTTCAGCCATAAATTGCAACATGATCTTCTCATTTGAGTCACTGGCTGAATAGCAAATATATCAATATGGGCGATAAGACCAACAGAAATCATTTAGCTTCTGCGTCGCATTAAAAAAATAAAAAAATTAAATATTGTAGTATAAATGCTGGTTCGGTTTGGATGCAACCAATGTTGACAGACATATTGCTCCTCATGTTTTCAAACCAGCTTTTCTCTTTCTCTTGTCTCACTTCATCCTCCATGATTTCTTTCCTTGTTCACATGGCCATCTCAGTTGTCACTTATTTAACTAGGGCTCAATTATTAATCTGCCTGCTCATGGAGATGGATCACAGTCAAACTGTGGTCAAAAATGTTGAATATGCATCCCGAATAAAAATTCCAGCACTTATTTTCACCAGACTGTTCTTTTCCTAGCTTCGGTGCTGAGGCAGGATGGTTGTGGTTGCATTTCTAAACAGTAAAAAAACAATGAGGCTGTGTTGAGACCATGGGATCAATATGCTAATGTGCTGCAACAATAAGAGGCCTCACAGACTGCATTCACGGGAGCTGAATCTAGCTTTGGAGTTTTTGTTTCATAAAAGCACTCACAGCTGGAAACTTTATATTGTCTGGTGCAAAAGTATATCGCCCAAAAATTTAAGTGTGATGCAACTTTGAGTAACCCGATACACACAAGATTCAATTCTAGTCGAGCTTAATTATGAGAATAATCTGCATATTAAATGACCCCAGGGCTCAGGGAGAGCAGCAAGGTTGTGATACAGGTGCAAGATTTGAGGAGTCCGAGGCTTGTAAAAAAAAGAAGAACAGACTGTATCGCAACTGTTTTACTAAAATAGATTTATCATTTTGTACAGAGTGGAATCCTCTGGAAATCTTTCCAAAAACAATAGCTCTGCTGTCACAATGCAAGTTCCTCCTGTTACATTTTAACATTGTGTGAAATAATAAATATAGAAAAAATAAGTATACTTTTATACATATACTTTTAACTGGAATGTTTTTAAACACATTATCTTCAGTGGGGTATATAGTGGACTGTTTTGATTTAGTAAGCAACCACACAAAACTACTTAAAACACCTTAGCGACCATATAGCAATGCTGTGGGAATGACCCACAACACCCAATAGCAAACACATAGTAATGCACTAAAATGCATCAGAACACCCTAGCAAACACATAGCAATGTGCTAAAACCACACAGAACCCTATTAAAAAAAAAAAAACTAAAATCTACTCAGAACACCTTAGTAACTGCATAGCAACACATTACAAACACTCAAAGTAGCAACCACATATCTACACACACACACACACACACACACACACACACACACACACACACACACACACACACACACACACACACAAATCAGAACACCTAAACATCTGCATAGCAATGCCCTGGGAACTACCACAACTGCTTTTAAATGACACCCTAGCAAACGCATAAGCAATGCGCTATAAACATCGTAGTCAGAAATTGCATGAGGGCAAAAGATCTGCCAGTGCAGATTGTGCATCACGATAATTTGTTATGATGACCAACAGAAAGCAGCTTGGTTTGAAAGTGACTTCTTCATCTTCATACAATGCTACGCTATTGAGATTCGACAATAAAACACAACTTTGCTAATGCGTCTGCACGTTTAAAACACTCAAGCAATGCCTTAGGAACCACCCAGAACACCCTACATCAGGTAAATTTTGCACATCACTTTCTCATGAGGATTTAAAATATATTTTATTTGTTTGTTGTCTTTTTAAAGTCCATTATGCTCATGAAATTCTCTGGTCCACTTCACTTTTATGCATTCGAGTCAAATGAAATGTTTACTCATATAAGCAGAGGATGATATGATCTTTAGTTCTGTTTGTTTACAGTTTGAATGTGATCAAGAAAGGAAAGGGAAAACACAGGATTTAATCAAAGGAAGTCACAGATAGAATTCCACTGTTTTTTAAGAGAATTATGACAAATTCCTTATACAAACCCATAATTAGATAATTATCTATATTATACCCTATGTAGCAAATATCTTTAGTTCTTTTGTTCAAGCTATATTTATCAAAGTCTCCAACACTCTTACATAATAGTCATTTTCCTCTGAAAAGGCTCCAATATCAAAAAGGGTAAACGTGATCTATTTCCTACATGCTGGAGTCACTTATCGTCAAATTGAGGTTACAAGGCAGCCAGAGAGCTGTCAGTCATTCTGCAACACACCTGTAGCTTACACATGTTCAGTACAGAGTCATTCACACTATTTACCAAAGGGTAATGCTTTTGTTTCGTATGGAAATCAGTTTATGAAGGACATATAGAGATAAAAATGAAATGCAATGACTGAATATAAACCTGCTTTGTTTCTCCAATTACATTTCTCCAAATCTATTCTGATGAAGAATCAAACTCATCCACATCTTAGATGGGTGAGTACATTTTCAGCAAATTTACATTTTTAGTTGAAATATTCCTTTAATATACTGTATGCTTGCAAACAGGAAAGCTCTGAAATCCTTTTTGTGCAATGAATAGTGTATAATGCTGTACAGAAGAGATAATCATAATTGCCACCTAAACACTTGTTACCATGGTTTCTTCCCTTAAGTGCAATGAATGAAACAAATACTGAATAGTAAGTCTTACAAGCAACAGATGGCCTGGATCAAAGATTTTATTTCCACAAATCTAAAGGTTACAAACAATTCATGGCACATACACAATGATGAAACTAGTGCCAGTGAAATTTGTGGAACTAATAGAATCAGTTTTCATTAGTAAAACAATCATTCTCTTCATACTCTTTTCTGTTTCAGAGGGTTAAGAATATTTCAGGGAAAGATTGGAGGGGATGTGGAGGGTCGAGTGCATCCAATCATTACTGATGATTTCTGGGCCTCCGAAAGGTGAAAATTAGAACAATCGAACAAATAAATTAAGCACTTCTTAAAATAATTACAAGCAGCGTTGGTCCTGTTCAGCAAAAACACAATAGCGGAAAGGCAGAGCAGAGATCGCTCTCCAGGAGTGCTTTTGTTTCATCAGCATGCCGCTAATAAGAATGCTCTGTAGCCAATCTTAAATGCATCAACACCTTTCAGAAGGAGCTAGCTGAGGTCTGCATGCTGGCCAGCTTGAATGTTCATTTGCTATTCATTAATTGTACATTAATTATTAACTCACAAAGTCGTTCATTAACATATTTAACCTGACAGATATACCTGATAGATCAGCCTGACCAGCCTATCCCCTTGGTCTGTGAAACCAGGCCTTGTGTTCTGCTCAGTGGTGAATAGGCCACATACATATTTATTTATTTGTATGCATGCTTGAACATTTTTTTTTATAAAACATGAGTTTTAACTGTCATTCAGAGCAGTACTGTACTATATAAAAAAACTGAGATGCATCATGGTTAACAGAACTTAGAAGAGTTGCATCAGAGACAGTTTATAAGAGACATGCCACTTCCTCAATCCTCAATACAACAATATAAGGAAAACCCGTAATGGCAAAGATGGCGTTTGTATGCACATGTCCCGCCCCTCCCACTGGAAAGCCAATCATCTGCTTTTAACAGTCAAGCCGGGAAACATTTAAGCCTATCGTCTGGTTCCACTGACGCATGCACACAGTTGAGGTTTTGCGACAGCGGAGACGATTTGGCGACAGCGAGTATTCTGGATAGAGACGTAAATTGTGAACCCTTGCGCATGTGTATTAAAAATATAACCTGTGGGTGAAAAGGCATTTTAAACCTTATTTTGGGGCAAAGTGATCAAACTTTTTCAGTGATTTTTTATCATATTTTACTGCTGTTTCTATACATGCAGTTTTTATGTCCCGGTGACCAGTGAAAGTGCAGTTCTGACTCTCTGCCCATTCATTTAGATAGGAGCCTGGTCTTGTTAGTCTGAAATAGCTGCCCGGAGGCGTTGCCAAGATGGCGGCCGAGTGGCACGACTTGCCTTAAAGGACTTTGGTTGCATGCACTAAAAATACAAGTGTGGATTCAGATGAGACAACAAATAGATTTTTTTCTTTGTCTTTGACAACAGTGTTTCATAATGAGTCATGCAGTATTCCTTCACTAAACCTTCACCTTAGTCACTTTTTCTCGTATATATGTTAAGGTCTGGATTTGCTTCAGTATATTTGATCTTTTAACTATAGGGACTAGCCTGTCAAAGACCAACTCAAAGCAAATGAGTGCCCTCTAGTGTGCAGTATCTCCGCTTATGTTGCCTGTGTGTCCAGTTCTGTGTTATTGACAATTCAGAATTCACATAAACAGATTGCAAGGATTTAAATTTAGCTGTGAAGCATGATCCAAGAACGGCAGAGATGGAGGTAATTGACAATTAAAGACAGCTCTAAGCAAAACTATTTTGGTTACTCAAGATTTCTTACAAGGGACATGAAATGAAGCTTCAGAGTATTATATTATGTTTCTTGACTTTATTTTAGAAACTCCCAAGTTTTTTTTTTTGTTTATTTTATTTGCAGTAAAAAAAGTCCAGTATTTGCAAAAATATAATTTCCCATCTTTATTTTTGCTCTCTGTGTAAAACCATTGACCTTTATTTTCTCTTGAAATACACTTAAAAAGTATTTTTTATTTAATATTCATATATAGTTTTAACATTTTAATTTTGTAATATTTATTTTGTATATTTTATATTTGTTTTATGTATATATTTTCAGCCTATGACTTTCGTCTTATGCTTCTACTAATAGGTTGTATGCAGCATCATGCAAACGTTTGCAACTACCGATGTCATTATACAAATGCACTATTTGCAGCCAAACATGATTACTCTATTCTCTACATAATCTATTCATGTAATTTCTTTTAAGACTGGACTCTTAAACTCATGTGAGTGCACATTATTTCAGAAAATATTTTTCAGAAAGGCCTAATATTTATTATGTTACAGGGAAATGTTAAAGGAAGATGACTTGAGTACACTTTTAATATTACTGTGTTTATGCTGTTTACCAATGCTCTGTCTCATCACAGTGCCAAAGGTTTCAGAAGCTTCAACAGCGTTGTCTAAACCCACATTCAGCTTTCTGTCGTTCTCTACATGAGTGAGTGAGACTTGCCAAGTGCCATCAGAGCCTCTTCAGGCATCGTGAGTCTCCTGACTGTGTTATCTCTAACAGCAGCCTGCTCTTACTAAAGCCTTGAGCGGTTCTAGTATGTTGGAGGTGTGTGTGATTGTTGATACTGAATGTAAGTGCTGCGTCTTGGATGTGCTGTACATCCTCAAGTGGTCCCATGACACGTGCGTGGTGAGTTTATTACACTTACACTAGAGGGCAATACTATATTACTAGAGGCAAGGTATTCATTTACACTATTTACAATCTCTAAGACCAATATCTCAATGTTTTGGTCACTTGTTTTCACACAGTGAGAACAACAGCAGTCTATGTGGGCTAAACTGCACATTATTTCCGTTGTATTGGAACAAAATATATTCAATGACTACATTCAAATTACATTCATTCTTGTCTCAGTCAGACACAACCACTACCAAAACTGTAAGTTCCCACAGGCCAACTTCCACCCCTAATGAAAATAATATTTCTACCAATAAAAACAAAACAAAAAACTTGCTAAGTTTGTTAACAACAATTTGCTACATTCCTACAACAACATACTGAAATATATTCTTATCTAGAAAATTAAATACTGTCAAAACAATTAGATGTTGTTAAACACTAGGGTTGGGTATCGAGAATCGAGTATCGAGTGGAACCGGGACTAGCTTTGCGATTTTCCCGGTATCGTTCAAAAGTTTTAATTTCGATTCCTAGTTTCGATTCCTAAAGCTTAAAAGAAAGAGAAAAAAAAGTTTCGATTCACAGTCCGCCCGGCGCCGACCGGAAGAAGAAACCGCTGAACACCAACGAAGAAGCGTCCACCGGAAGTTTTGGTATAACGAGCGATCGAACATGGACTGCGTGCGTCGGCGGTCCAAAGTGTGGCTTCACTTTTCGAAACAAAACGAAATCTCGGCAAAATGCAACATTTGCAGCAAGATTGTTTCATGCATAGGAGTGTGCACGTCAAACATGATAAAGCACCTCCGATGTCATGGAGTGCAAGTAAATGTGTGCCCTGTATTTGAAATGCTGCACCGACCGTCCTCCGCTGCCTCTTCCTCTGGCTCCGACCCCCAGCCTGGCACCGCAGTGACTACACTGCAGTCCGAATCCGATAAGTAAAACAATACATACAAAAAATAATATGTCTTGCGCCAACATTGAGGCAGCTAACAAATTAGCCCAAATTAGCCCAAATCGGGGTGGGACCAACAAAAGACTTATCCTTTGCTGTCAAATCTTTCTTTCTCTTATTTATGTGTTCAAGCGTCATCTACTCCGAGCAAACGTGTTTTCTCCACAGCAGGAGATACAATTTGTCCAGAACGCTCACGCATCCTGCCTGAGAAAGCAGATATGATAATTTTCTTGAACAAGAACTGTTTCTGATTTTATACTGTACCTGCTGCTAATCTGGACTGAGTTTTAAAAGTTGTCTCTAATAGTTTATTTTCTATTCTGCACCAGGTTAGCCCATCAGTGGGAGCAGGGTAATGTTTAAGTACCTGCAGTATCATACACTGTCATGTGTAAATGTTTGTGAGGTTTTCAAAAATAAAGCTCCCTTGAGGAAAGTGTACCCCTGTGAAAATATATTCATAATTAATAATATTTATATAATATTCAAGTTCATAAATTTGATATTTATATTGTAGTTGAAAACAGCCCTGTGAGAAATTCATAGTAAAGTTAATAAAAAGTAAAAAGTTCATAGAATTCAAATTGATGGAGAAGGTCAGACTATTTTCTTCAGAAAGACAGTTGGTTAGCTAAGCTCATTTAAAATATCTTAAACTTTTTTTGACCCTGCCTCTTAAAAGAATCGGAATCGAGAATCGTTGGGAAACGGAATCGAAACAAGGAATCGGAATCGGACTCGGAATCGTTCTAATTTAAACGATACCCAACCCTATTAAACACCTAAACAGGAGTTAAGCCTGGTTCACACGGGATGATTTTAAAATTGTCGGACGATTTTCCAAACCTGTGAGACCCCACACACGGCGATAAAAAATCACGGGTCTAACAGTTTTGGTCATACAGTGTGTGGTGTGCAGCCACACTGCAAAATCAACACATCACACACGAATTGGCTACACGCCACAGTCCACAGGCTGGGTGATCGTTTGTCCTCGGGGGACACCACACACGAGAAGAAATCGGGCCAAATAAATCCAACATGTTGGATATCCCCGATTTGAGATCGGAGCGGTCCCGATGTCCTTCCGAGCAGAGGAGTGCAGTCTTAACACACCACACAACGGCAGGAATATCTGATCAGATTATTTTACGATAATCGGAGCATCCTTAAGATTGTCAGAAGGTGTCAATCGGGGCTAAAATCGGCCTAGTTATCCTGCCGTGTGAACCAGGCTTTAGTCTTTACATTTTATTAGCATCTATACAAAAGGAGATGACTTGTAAAAATTTAAACACAGACCATGTAACATATACTGAATTACATATACTGAATTACAATAAACATTAGAGAGCTACTTATGAGTGACAAATGTGTTTGCTGGGTTATAAAAATCAGATTGGGGAAAGTTGTCACATTTTTGGGCAAAATATCAAATGTGTGATAAATATTCTATATTTATAAATTACAATTTCTTTTGGCTAATATATATATATATATATATATATATATACATAATTATTTTTTATTTTTTTTACCATTAACAGTTCTTGCTTTTCATTTATTGTTTTATATACAGTACAGACCAAAGGTTTGGACGCACCTTCTCATTCAAAGAGTTTTCTTTATTTTCATGACTATGAAAATTGTAGATTCACACTGAAGGCATCAAAACTATGAATTAACACATGTGGAATTATATACATAACAAAAAAGTGTGAAACAACTGAAAATATGTCATATTCTAGGTTCATCAAAGTAGCCACCTTTTGCTTTGATTACTGCTTTGCACACTCTTGGCATTCTCTTGATGAGCTTCAAGAGGTAGTCACCTGAAATGGTCTTCCAACAGTCTTGAAGGAGTTCCCCGAGAGATGCTTAGCACTTGTTGGCCCTTTTGCCTTCAGTCTGCGGTGCAGCTCACCCTTAAACCATCTCGACTGGGTTCAGGTCTGGTGACTGTGGAGGCCAGGTCATCTGGCGCAGCACCCCATCACTCTCCTTCTTGGTCAAATAGCCCTTGATGCCTTCAGTGTGACTCTACAATTTTCATAGTCATGAAAATAAAGAAAACTCTTTGAATGAGAAGGTGTGTCCAAACTTTTGGTCTGTACTGTATGTTTTGCTGTTTGAATTATGCCTATAATAGGTTATTTAATGGGGAGTTCCACTGTGACAATGTACACTATACAGTGTGAGTGCATGTCTACTGAAATTGACTTTCAAAAGGAATCCTACCTTTTTCGGCCCTGTGGGATCTGTTTAGTTGGTTTATAAAATAATCTTTGAAATCTTTCATTTAAATAAATAAAATGAAACTGCTACCCCTCCTCCCCCATTCAATTTATTGTTAAAACTTTACTGCATATTTTTAGTCTTTGTGCTTTACTAAAATGCAGCAAAATGCTGAAGGTCAAAGTTCAAAGACATGCAACACAGCCCTTGCCAGTCTCAGTGTAACATCTGAAAGATAATCCAAATCCAGAAATATCTAAAGTCAAAAGGTTTTGTTAAATGTATAAGAGACTCTTCTTTTTTTCTCAAATGATGTGAGTGATGTGTCTTAATAACTATATATTTGCCAGACAGCCAGCCTAAAATACACACATCAGACGTGATTTACAAAGGAATGAGTGCTCATTAAGTGACTTTGTGCATTCCACAGACTCAACATCACCATGGCAACAAAAAAGGCATCTTTTAGGACAATGGTGGCTCAGGCAGTGAATGAGGTCTCAGGACGTCCCTCGTGTGCACTCTGATCCTTCTAATGCAAAACTGTCTTTCCACACACCATTATCCAAAAAGTGGGGGTCTAAACCCCAGAGGAGAGAAACACATTTGCATTATCCATAATAACAGGGGTAGATTTTTTGTTGGTGGGTGGTGGAAGAAGGGAACATTTCCTCCCTAGCAATGCTTGGAATAGAGTAAATGTTTTTCAGCAGCAATACACTTTGCATTCTCTCGCAAGACATTTACATTCGCACACAAGTTTTTACATTCTCTCAAAAGTATTGTGTGAAACATTTGCTTTCTCAAACAAAATGTGTGCATTTTCTTCCCATCTCAATTTTTTTTTTAACCATAACTTTTTCCATTTTAGGGTTTGATGTCAAGGGGTGACCGCAGATTTTTTTGTTGTGTGTGTTTAATTGATTTTGATTTTGGAAAGTTCATGTTAATGTTCTCATTAAAGGGTTAATGTTAATATAATGAAATACATATGAAATAAACAAATAATTGACTTAAATATTGGCACTGTATCATGGTACGCAAATAAACATCATCATATTCTTTGTATTTAAAAAAACACATAAATGATATATATTTAACATGCACAATACTCATCAGCAATAGATTAATTCACCAGAACCATAGCATGTAAAAACTTTTTTTTCTAATCTATGTCTTTCAGCCTTTGATCAGTACCTACCAAATTTGAGGAAACACTTTTCACATGAATAAGGTTATACTGAAGCAGATCATACTTTAAAGTATGCAATTGCACATTATGAATAATGACAACATTTTTGCGATAGGATTCAAACAGAGCTTTCCAGCCACTGCATGTAATAACTAAGAGAAAGCAGTAGGACCAATTACGTGCTTGGCTGGACATTAACAGCCCTCCTGCAATGAGATTAAAAACCAATTGCAGCATGTTACGAATAGTAGAGTTCGTTTTATCTCTGATTAGTGGTTCCTGGCACACTAAGAACATTCATATTCACTTATAAAAGTAATTTGGAGAAGATAATACAGATGGACACTCAGAAACCCTCTTAGACTCATAGTGTTGACCTCTGTTAGTTTGTGTTCAGCCTGGGTAAGCAAAGTAAATTACACATCTCTTAGGGGGCTCTCGACCATAAAGTTCTTTCAGGTGGAGAAAAATGTCTGAAAATGTGAACGATGAACACCACCTGCCTGTAAAAGTGAGCTTAAAATCCCTAACATCGGCGTACAAACAAATCAAGGCCTCTAAATTCTGAGCCTATGAGATAAGCATTTTGCAGTCGTGCACTCGCTGGTGTCCCATGGACCCTGCAGATTAAATAGACTTGGTTTAAAAAGCTTTAAGTGAGCGCTCAGAGGGACCTTACTGGCTGCAGCTACAGTAATAATGAGTTTGGAAACCTGCGGAAATGAGTGGAACTCACTTCAGTTTAGCATCCACTGCTTAGATTGCCAGTGTTGGAGGATATAGAATCAAACCAAACTGAGATTATATACAAAGCATGTTAAGTTGACTCAAAGTGCTGTAAAATATCAAACAATATAAAGAATATAAATAAATGAATGTTAATAGAAAAAAAGAAGAAAAATGCAGTATGGCAGGTTTAGATGGACAAAATTGTAGTTCTAAGCGGCCATGCATTATAATTTTTTTCTTCTTGTTTTCTCGTTATAACGGATTAATTTTCTCATTATCTCGACATAATGAAAGTGGTTTACTCATTATAACGACTTAATTTTCTCGTTATCTCGACATAACGAAAGTTGTTTTCTCGTTATAACGACTTAATTTTCTCTAGGAACTTACAAAACTGCGCCAGCAGGTGGCACTATCGACCTGAATATAACTGATGGGGTGTTGTACACTATCCACTTTACTGTACGCGGACCTTCCTCGTGATCGCGATAATTTGTGCAGTCTTGTTATAACGAGAAAACGACTTTCGTTATGTCGAGATAACGAGAAAATTAAGTCGTCATAACGAGAAAATTACTTTCGTTATGTCGAGATAACGAGGAAATTAAGTCTATGTATATTATATATATATATATATATATATATATATATATAGAGAGAGAGAGAGAGAGAGAGAGAGAGAGAGAGAGAGAGAATTATGAGATAATACATAGACAGCAATAAACCCACTTACATTGCATACAGGAAACAGTTCTCAAAGAAAATAAGCTTGGGCTGTCCAAAATGTGAATATACTACTCACCATCAAAATGCTGTTAAAGAGTTACTTTGGGTTCAGTCATGATAAATCTCTTTGTTATAAAGCCATAATGCCATTATGTCATAAAGCCTTTCATCTGCTTTATACTGGAGCCTGATGCACGTAAATCCCATATAGACCTGTAATCCAATTTATCAACATCTATCTAAATTCCACACATCTCTCTACGTCTGCCACCACAGATTTTATCCTAGGTAATGGCTGTATTTGGATTCTTGGACGGTCTTTGGGATAAACTTCTTTGTGTGATTCCTGCTGTGGAGAGAATGGATTTGAAGTCATTTTCTAAAAGCCAGTGGGCAGTGGAGACTGTGCTGTTCTCAGTAAATACAGAGTTAATCCCATGAGGCACTAGGGCTGAGTGCCCACTTAATGGCCATTTAACATGTAGCCAGTCTCCAGTTCATTATGAATCTAACAGTTTTTGAGAAAGTTGATAAATGTGTCTTTTTCTCTCTTTTTTCAGGCAGGGTTTATTTTTATTATTATTATTATTTTTAAGCATCTCCAACCTATATCTGTGGCAACAAAACCAGAAAAAAATCTAGAACTGAACTTTTTGTGATATTTCGTGCCACCATTATGTTTTGGGTTGACATGCATTTGCCATTGCTAATATGTTGTGCACATTATTATGAAATTATTAGGGGGTTCAGAATGATTTCTAGGGTGTTTATGGTTGTTAGGTGGTCTTCTGGGTCTATACCATAATTCTAGTTTAGCTGGTTAGCCAGGTAACTTTCAGTCTAGTTTGTGTGCACCCTGCATTTTAAGCACCATGAAAGTCCCCCAGATTCTCCTGTTCCAAATTAATGGTGACTACATAGACACAAATAATTTTAAAGACAGCAATGATTTGTCTTCTTTCATTGACAAGTCTTTTCTTCTTGCTGTGTTCAATCTCTTAATCTTTGGCCAAAACGAGAATTGAATCGTAATGACTCTTTTGCGAAAAGTGAATTGTGAATCGTAGATGTTTTGAGGCATGTGTTTGGCTGGTCATTACTGATGTCACACTTTCATGTGCATGTGCTCCATACTTATTCATGAACTCAAGATTAAAGCCTGAGTTGACATAGAAACAGCTTTAGTTCATGATCATGAGATGTCTTTGGCTTAAATGTGATGATAATGGATTGAGAGAGAGGACTCAAATGCGAGTGCAATGAAAAATGTCTTTTAATGAAACAAAGTCTGGCCACAGGTATTCCAATAAAAGCAAGGGAGACTAACTAATAGACTAACAGAAGATGACTCGCAGACTGGGTAGCACAAATGAACTGAGAAGACCTCTGTGGCAGGGGTGACCAGCAGACTGGTGAGGTGGAGGTTTACGAGTCTCACGGAGGAGCCAGTGGTCGGTGCTCGCAGAGCGGGGAAGCCGAAGCAGCTTTCAGCAGGCAAGGTTCTGTGGGTGCAAATGGTAAGCACAGCGTAACTCAAGCAGTGGTAGATAAACTACTACCCAAACCCCGTTTAACAAGATAGGACAGGACAGGACTAAACTAACGTGAAGACACCAATAGTAGATACACATCAGTGACATCAAACAATCTGACAATGAGACAGGAAACAGAGAGAATAGAAGTAGCCAAGATAATGAGACAGGATGAGAAACAGGTGGAAGGATATGAGCCTAATGGGAAGTGGAAACAGCTGCTAGTAAAGAAACGGAGAGTGATGGGAAAAGGAGAAGAGTTACCAGCAGAGGGAGACAGAGAAAGAAACAAGATCATGACAGGATCATGACGTTAAATGGCTTAAAATGACTTTAATGTTTAAACTGACATTATCTAAAACAAGTAAGAATAAAAAAACTTTCTTGAGGAAGCAGCAATAGCCTGATCATTAAGATAGTTTTAGGGGGCTAAGGTGACAGATAGGGGGGCTGAAACCCACCTAAATAGGGTTTAGAAACACCCCGTTATAGCGTGTGTAATTATACTGAAACATACATATATAAACAGTTTGCCTGATTCAAAGTGATGGCTGAGGCTGTTTCTGAGATAACAACATGCCAATCCGTGGCTGAATTTTCAACATGGCTAACTGTAAATCATCTTATACTGTCAATATACAGTACTCAAGCCAACTCTGCTCTAACTGTCAACTAGCAGTGGGAGTCAGATTGCCCGATTGCCCCCTAGTGGATGGCCAAAGATTTGCTATATTCATAAATCTTTAAGGGAACTTCTCTGAATAAACTGATGCTAGCACCCCCCTTGACAGGTACTGGTGCCCCCTGGGGGGTGCATATAGTATATAGCCTGCTATAGGCTGCGTGTTCCTCGCTGCCTGTGTTACATTATGGGCGGAAATACACACAGTTTATGTGTTGTTTGTTAGGAGCAGAGCACACTGAGTAAGCTATCTGCATTGTGAGTGGCTCCCGCTGTGGACACTCCACTACCCACATACACTCTTCAAAGAGGACACCCTCACTCGAGTTCCTCACGGTTTGGGTCCTGCTTCTGCCTAGGCAGAATGGTGGCTGGGGTCATGGGGATCGCCAATTGGATTTGGTGGAGGGAATGGAGATGGGCGAGTCCCTTTCTTCACCTTTACCCACCAGATCCAGTGCTCTCTCTCTGAGATTGGAAGCACTGCGGTTTCCCCACAGGGAGAGGGCTCGTCACTCTGCATATCTTCCTCCATGCCGGGCCTTCCGTTCTTCCCCAATCTCCACACTGAGGTATCAAGTCGTGGGCTAGAAAATTGTTGACCTGTGTCACTTTCTAGTTATTATTCTAACGTGGTGGGACTGAATGAGCATGGTTACAGGTCAATGCCCCGGGTTGAGCAGATGCTCACAAACTATCTGTCTCCTGGCAAGGTGAAGGCCCCAGCATTGCCCTCCAAGCCGCTGTGTACCACCTCAGCGTTGGTGGGCAAGGCATGCACAGCAGAGGGTCAGGCTGGTGCTTGCTTGCACACAATGGCTGTGTTGCAAGTGTACCAAACTGATATCCTGAAGGTGAAGCTAGATGAGGGGGAGGAGTTAAATACTGACAACATTTCCAAACTCCGGCAAACCGCTGATTTGTCTCTCCGTGCCACTAAAGAGACCACTAAAGAAATAGGGTGGTCTATGGAAGACTTGGTGGCTGTGGAGAGGCACTTTTGATTGACCCTGTCTGAGATCAAAGAGAAGGACAGGGTCTTCCACTTAGATGCCCTGCTTGCATAGACAGGTTTCAGGAGGCAAACCCAGCCCCAACCGTATACCGGCTCCTCATACTGGGAACGGCAAAAATAGGCCGGAGCAAGAAATCCCTGCAGACTCTAAGTTGGGGTCTTCCAAGCCGAGGGCAGATCTGGTGACTGTTCTTCTGGCAATGAAGACCTCGACCAAGAAGCACCTTATCACATGGTACCCATCTCTCCTCATTAGCCTCATTAGATCAGTCTGTCAACCAGACTGGATGACATGGTGCGGACTTAGCTGAGGCTTTTTCTGTACACTTTTCCCCTGATCGCTCTGCTCCTGGGAGTTTTGGAGAGGGTGCACTGGGACGGGGTCCATCTTCTGTTAGTGGCCCCATTCTGTCCGGCCTGGTATCCCTTCTCGACAGCTCTCCATGGGAGATTCCTGTCAGAAGGGACCTCCTCTCTCAGACAGGGTGCTCCATCTGTGTGGTCCCTGAGGGGGCACAACTCATAGCTTCCGGTCTTTCAACTGAGGTTGTTGAGAACATCCAGTCTAGAGCTCCCTCTACAAGGAAACTGTATGCCCTGAAGTGGAAACTTTTCACTTCATGGTGCGGCGACCTCCAACTCGACCCAGTTAACATTTGGTTCAGTACTTGGAGTTCATGCAGGCCCGGTTCTCCACTGGGTTGATCCACTCCACCCTCTTGGTGGTCAGTCCCTGGGCAGACAACCCCTGGTTACAAGTTTGAGGCCTCCAGTACTCCCTGTACTCCCCTCCCTGGGACCTGGCCATGGCGCTGGAGTCTTTCGTTAAACACCCTTTTGAGCCTATTGAGAAAATCTCTGATTGTCATCTTACTCTTAAGACTTCCTTCCATCTGGCTCTCTTCTCTCAAGAGAGTTGGTGATCTGCAGGCCCTCTCAGTGGTCCCCTTCTTCCTAGACTTTGTGCACGGTTTGGCCAAAGCTTTTATATACCTCAGGTCGGGATACATATCTAAAGTTCCCTCCACTGCGCCAAGGCCCGTTGTGCTGCAGACCTATTGTCCTCTTCGCTTTCAGGACCCTGACAAGCAGAAGTTTAATTGCATGTGTCCATTGCGAGCACTGGACACGTACGTCCACAGAGCTGCCCTGTGGAGAAAATCAGACCAGTTGTTAGTTTTCTATTGTCCTCCTAAGGAGGGTCTCTCTGCCTCCTAACAGACCCTCAGTCGGTGGATTGTGGATGCCATCTCCCTGGCTTACGAGTCCTCTTGTCTCCCCTGTCCCCTTGTCTCCCGCTCAGTCAACCCGAAGTGTGGCAGCTTATAAGGCCTTCCTGTCGGGTGCTTCTCTGCAGGAAATCTGCAATGCTGAGGGCTGTTCCCACCGCTCACCTTTGTGAGGTTCTATGACAGGAGTGTTAAACTCAGTTCCTACAGGCCTGCAGAGTTAAGATTCAACCCTAAACAAACACACTGATCCGTCTAATCAAGTCCTTTAGGCTTATTTGAAAACTACATGGTATGTGTGTTGGAACAAAACTCTGCAGGGCTCCACCCTCCAGGAATTGAGTTTGACACCCATTTTTTATGACTTAGATATCAGTGCCACTCCTGGCTCCTCTGTTCTCTCACCTTGTCTGTGTTTTTCCACACTAGGCAGAGATTTGAAAATCTGGTGGCATGGACATTCATGTTCACAAAGTGTCTCTAGGTTATGCATGTAACTATAGTTCCTAGAGGGAACACATTGCCATACTTCCGGCATCCCTGTGAGCACTTAATTCATTTTACCAGAAGCTGCCGCTGTATCCACTGCACATGCTTTTATACTTCCTGGTCTCTACATCACCCCGCCTGTGATGTCTCGCCCATCTGTTGGACTGATTTCACATGCTGAAAGCATTCCCAAAGGGTTTTAACACAGTGTCTCGTTCCCTCAGGGAACTATGGTTACATTCTTAACCTAGAGATTTTTTTTTATTTCTAGAGCAGTCATTTAGTGATTACTTTCATCAACAGTGGATGCTAAAAGCTGCTCTAATCATTTGGCTACTTTAATCATGAAAAATGTAACCTGGATGAGAGCAGACCACTATTACCATCAGTTATTAAAAAGAGAGACCATTACCGGAAGTAGTCACATACTAACTATTCGTTTTAAATAAAAATAATACTGTTTCTGTTTGTGTGTATAACAGGTTATGGAAATGGCAAGGGATTGTTTTGAATACAATTACAAATGTTCCAGAAAGTCACAATGCTGTCATAATGCCATAATTCCCACACATTCACCTTAACTATACAACCTGCATACACTTGCAACAAATTACATTTGTAGAAAGCATGCATTTTGTACTCACAATGAGTACTAACCCTAACCCTAACCCCAAAATACAAAATAATAAGCCCAATTAGGGAGAGTAAAAATCAATTTCCAGCTACACAGTAATTTAAAAGTAATTATTACACATATCTTTGAAATACTTGATTCTGATTGGTCAGTTGCGACATTCTGAGTTATTTAAAGTCAACCCTTCTTTCATATCTGTGTAATTCAAACAACTGACTTGCTCTATCTTGTTTCACATAAATACAACTGATATCATCTCGTGCCTCATTTTTCTATATAAATCTATATAAAAAATGAAATGGGGGACATCAGTATTAATAGTACTGTGATAGAGGGATTATAACATAATGTAGAGTTAGGATTTGAAAATATATAAATATTTCATGTCCACATAATTATTTATTTGGTGAAAAACTGTGTAAAATATCACTCTACATTATCATGTATATTATCCATCAAATCTGCTTGCTAACAACTGTTTTTTTGTTAAAAAAAATGTTTAATCCCCCCTTTTTATTAATATATAATAAGTGACATTTCAGTTCCATTATAGAAATATCCTTTTAACCTCTTCAATGCATTATCAAACCAAAGGAATTTTTTTAAAGAAAATGAACTTGTTAGTTAAACTGTAAATTCCTTTCTTTATTTCTAAAGTCCTTTATTTATATACACCAAGAGTTTAGTCTTAGCTACTGCATATGTGTTGTTATGGTACAACATCAACAAAGCAAAGTCATGGCTTGTTGATTTTCAGACAGTGCAAGTATTCTATCTTGTTAGTATTCCAAAGTTAGTAAAAAGAGGGAGTATTTTTAGGATTTTTGAGCAAAAGCTTGCTTTTACATACAGCTTTCTCTCAGACAGCGCTGACAGTGTCTACTCTACTCCCCACCTCGATCACAGTGGCCACGGCATACCTGGGGTAAGGACAGATGAACCGAGAGAAAATGAGACGGAAGGATGAGGAGAGACAGAGGGGAAAGAGGAGAGAGAAGAAAAGAAATTCCAGACACACTTCCACTTGATCCTCCACCAGCTGAAAGGCTCTCGCTTGCGGTTCCATGCGTTGGTACTGGACATCTTTAGTGTATGGCCCGACGCTCCTCCGCCTCCTGGCAGATGGCGATGTCTCCTCCGGTCGAGGGATGCTGGCAGCGAGTACCCCTGTCCCTGCTCTCCCCCAATCCGGGCAGACTGCAGCAGGCTCTGGCTTCTTGACAAACGGTGCCACCACCTCTGCTCCTTCTCGGACGGTAGCCACCCCCCCTCGACACAGGAGCATGGCAACGAGTCCTCCATTCCGACTTGTCTGCCATCGTCCTTCACTTTTGTCCCTCCTCCTTTTATACTTCTGGAGGTCCTCCGTGGGACTCGAGACCGGTGAGTGACACAGATGCACACATTATCACTTACTCCACAAGCCTCACTCTGTTCCCACGGCTCTCGGCTCCGCCCCACTCATCACAGGAAAATTCACAAAATTGTACATACATAAAAGTGTTGATATTTTAGATGCTTTTAATGTCAATTTTTTTTTTTGTAGTGTTGTGTGAAACTATTTTTAAAATTGGTGTATGGTCATATATCTACACATAAGATTTGTTCTTGCATTCAAAAAGACTTAGAAAATGGAATGTAACAGAGAGCAGGACTCTTGAGTAGTGGTCATCTGATGCTCAACAATGGCTCATGGACCCATTTTACATTTCTGAAGTGAAGTAAAGTGTGGCCAATTATGGTAAACCATACCTGGAATTTGTGCTCTGCATTTAACCCTTTCAAGTGCACACACACAGTAGTGAACACACACCGTAAACACAGCCGGAGCAGTGGGCAGCCATATTTCTGTGGCGCCCGGGGAGCAGTTGGGGGTTCGGTGCCTTGCTCGAGGGTCTTAACTCAGTCATGGTACTGAGGGTGGAAGAGAGTGCACCCTCTTCCACCTGCAAACTTCGGGTTACACGTCTGACTTTCTAACCAGCCCACGACTGCCCCACGAACGACTCTCTGTGGTCCTCAAAAGCGGAAGTCATCATAGTTGGGTGAACATCTAGTGGTGAATGTAAAATAACTACAAATATAATTTTTGCATTTCCATTTGCTCCAATTATCGATCCATAAAGACTAAAAAAAGTATTGATAGTAAATTTCTATGTAAGAATTTACAACACTTTTACCATAGTGCATGATTTTTAGATTGCTACATATTGTTGTTTGCTTCACTTAACAAGTTTGTATTTTTATGGCTTTTCTGATGTGGTAAACTTGCTCAGTAGTTTACCTGGTACAGCAGTGCACTTGCAGTTTGAAGCACACAGGCATGAGTCCTGTGAAACATGAGTCATACTAATAAGAACTAAAATGACATGATTGCTTCAGTAAATATGTTTTTATCTCATGTTTGCTTTTTTAACACCACTGGTTATGTTTCAGTTTAGGTTAAATGCCCTTTTCACCTTAAATAACCTTTTATATATGTATATGTAATTTTCAACTTACAAATAACCTTTTAGTGTCACTTACAGGACATTTAATTACCAAACTGCAGCATTCTAACATAATAAAGATGCACAAGCAAGATTCATATTCAACTGTTTTGGATTAAAACTGAATGTGCTTTTAACATCATTCACTGGATATTTTACTGTTAAAGTATTGTAAAAACTATCCCTTGTTTACTATCCATTGTCAGTAGAATTTGGCAGGAACCCGGGAGATAAACACTTCTGTTAATTGTTTTTTAGTCAATGTCAGTAATTGGAAAATGGCCAAATATTGGCCTGTCAGTAGGATTGACAAATATATATGATTTTAACTTGACAGGACGCTCAAAAATACTGTTTAAATGCAGTATGTAAGAAAACACCTATAATAGTCAATGACTAATCAACCATCATGTCCTAATCATAGTTTTCAACGTCTGTCCAAAGGTACAACAATATACAAGGAAACATTACATATATATTCCTACTACTACTAATGGCATTTCATTTAGAATATACCAACAGCAATTTTTGCACTGAAGTGTTATACTGATTTTCTGTAACCGAAGTGAGTAAATGGAAATAAGGTTGTGACTTCTCCTGCTGTCCATAGCTAATGTAATTACCATCTCACATGGTTTCAACGGCTTTCCATAGGATAGGAAACAATATTCTCTAACGATGCCACCCACTGAGTGAGATCTGGGCTGCTCTTCAAACACACACACACACACACAAATAAAAATACACGCACGTACAAAAGACACCCACTCCCAATGTCCTGTTCACTCTTTGTAGCCCACTTGGAAAAAGTCCTCCCCATTGACAGGCACAATGGTCCACACTCCTCCTAAGTGCGTATGGACATAGTTTGCTGGCACCTCTAGTGTACTTCAGTCCAATTCAGTCTGTCTCACACAGCTGAACAGAAGCTCTCACTGTGTTGCCCCATATAGAATAACCTTTCTCACTCAAACTTTCCTCTGAGGCCACACATGACAGTCTCAATATAATTCCATTTTATTTAATAATGCCCATATTTACAATATTCCTCATAAACTGGAACATGAAGTAAGTTTTCCATTCATCCCAAAGACATCAAACTGCTCTATTGGAGTGATTCATATGACTCAGTCAAATCCATTGGGTGGACAGAGAGGATAATTTGATAGACACACTGGTTCAAATGAAAGATTGTGGATTCACATGCTAATTATCTCCCATATTGCCCAACGGGAGCAACAAAAGATGTCAGTCAGCACAGGATAGGAAAGTAATGATGTGGCTGTTACTAGGAGACATTTTTACAGGTCACTGCAGGTTATGTTAGGTGTGACATGGTTTATATTAGATCAAGAAAGCTTCACATTACATTGATGTTTTATTATGTGAAACTTCTTTTTTTTTTGTGAATATTTGTATAATTTCAGGTCTGTTCCCCAGGTCTGTTCCTGTTCTATCAAGCTGAATAATATTCATATGCTAACAGCCCCTTAACACCTGTATTCACTTTGATGAGAAAAGTAAGAGCAAAATGACATCTGGCTGTGTTAAAAAATAATTCAACAAAAATGTGTGAATAAACTATTTAATGTTTTCTATTGCTTAAAATTCTGAGCAAAAGTATTCCTTTCTAAAATAAAGCAGGAGATGGTATGCTTACACTGATTTTACCATGGCTAAGTGATGTTATTTGGCACAATACAAATAAACAAACAAACAAACAAGCAAATAAATAAGTCACATTAAAATATAATTCAGGTGATCTGCAAACATAGATGTGGCAAGATTTTTTAAAAGATAGAAATTAATACTTTTATTCAGCAAATATGCATTATAATGTTACAAAACATTATAGTTTTTTTTTTTTTTACTTTATGTTTTTCAAATAATCTAAAAATGTTATCAAAGTTTCCACAAAAATATTAAGCAGCAAAACTATTTTTGAAAATTCAGTTTTGCCATCACAGGAATAAATTTAATTTTAAAATGTAGGCCTATTTAAATAGAAAATGGTTGTTTTAAATGGTAATACTATTTCACATTATTACTGATTTTACTGTATTTTCAAATAAATGCACCATAAAAAAGCCTTTCTTTCAAAACATGAGAAAACCAAACACTTCTGAATGGTAATGAAACCTATTTCACTTCATAAGCCCCTTTCACACTGCACTTCGGACCCGGCATATTGCACGTCGGATTGATTCCGGCATTGAACCCGGGTCGGGGACCTAGTAACATTGCCGGGTTCGACCCGGGATGAGCTCTGTGTGAAAAAAAAAAGCCAGATCTAATGCCGTGTCGAAGTGATGACGCGCGTTATTGCGCGACTCTTTTACCGGCTGTTTTGAAGAAAGATCAACGTTCGCGACAAAAGAATATGTGCAAACTGTAATGAAGCAGAGATCAGTTAGTTCCTCACTTTCCGCGATGACGCCGAGATCAGTTTCTTGCTTCAGTGAAAGTATAACGTGCCTAACGTTTTCGACTCGTACATTACACGTCACGCCCTGAAGTCACGTGTCGTTACGGGATCTTTACGGGTTGTGTGTGAAAGCACGCACATATCCCGGGTAATCACTGGCAGTGTGAAAGTGCAAAATCTAGCGACCCGGGAACAATTGCCGGAACACTTTATCTGTGTATTTGCCGGAATGGCAGTGTGAAAGAGGCTATACTTAGCTCATCCAAACTGATATTTATTTTTACCTTTTTAACCTTTTGAATACAGATATTTTAATATGCTAATATGCATGAAATTCATTAATATCACATGCTTAATAATAATTTATTACATTTATATAGCGCTTTTCTAGGCACTCAAAGTGCTTTACATAGTAAGGGGGTGTCTCCTCATCCACCACCAGTGTGCAGCATCCACCTGGATGATGCGATGGCAGCCATAGTGTGCAAGAACACCCACCACACACCAGCTTACTAGTGGAGAGGAGACAGAGTGATGAAGCCAATCAGCAGATATGGGGATTGTTAGGAGGCCATAATGGTCAGAGGCCAATGGGCAAATTTAGCCAGGATGCGAGGTCACACCTCTACAGACATCCTGGGATTTTTAATGACCACAGAGAGTCAGGACCTCGGTTTAATGTCTCATCCGAAGGACGGTGCTTGTTGACAGTATAGTGTCCCCGTCACTACACTGGGGCACTAGGACCCACACAGACCACAGGGTGAGCACCCCCTGCTGGCCTCACTAGCACCTCTTCCAGCAGCAACCTACGTAGTTTTCCACAGGAGGTCTCCCATCCAGATACTGCTCAGGCTCAGCCCTGCTTAGCTTCAGTGGGAAACCGGTCTTGGGCTCCAGGGTGATATGGCTGCCGGCCAAATGTATATTAGTAGATAAATGTATAGTCTAATACTATATATAATGTATATAGTCTAATACTATATATTATGTAGTATTAGAAGATAAAGCTTAGTCAACTTTAAATGATCAGCAAATATTTTACTATATCAAAAAATATTTAAAAAACGCTTTGTGTCTAAAGCTTTCACTCTTTCAGTCATTAAAATAAATGTATCCTGAAGGTAGATTTAGATAAAAGACTGGACCTATCACAGCACTTGGCCTTTTCATAGTTTAGCTGGTCATTAAAAGATTACACATCTTAAATCCACACCTTTATATTACCCTCATAAACAAAAACTTAATATAGCCAATAAAACTCTTTGAATTTTTACTTAATATTGCAATTATTCCATTCTGTTTCATAGTATAATTATTCCATTCAGTTTAACCTTCCTAATAAACACTGTATATTTGTTTTTGAATCATAGCATACCACAGCACTTATTAGAGCAACATTATATTAAGTGTGGATTTGTTTCTGCACAGACCTTGCCTCTTAAAAGATTAAGTAGGTGAAGTGTGGAAGCTGTTTGGGAATAGGGTTGCTGGGCTGGGTTTTTTCCTCGACAAGCTGTTACATGAAGCAAAAATGATAACACTGTGTGAAGCCTCAGGGATTTCTGATTACTCACCACTCTCATTCTCTCCCAAAGTGTCTCAATCATGCACGCAGACACACACCCTTTGCATTTACAATATAGTACTTGCAGATACACGCTGAA
The DNA here is from genome assembly GCF_963082965.1 of Carassius carassius. NCBI lineage: Eukaryota > Metazoa > Chordata > Actinopteri > Cypriniformes > Cyprinidae > Carassius > Carassius carassius. The sequence goes on along the minus strand of NC_081800.1, from coordinate 8,794,847 downwards.
ACACACGTGTGTTCAGAATATATTTTGAGACAGTGGTAAATACTTTTTGAGTTGAAGTGTGCTATATTCTTCTATTGTCTGAGCAGAATTGTCACTGAATTGTGGTATTCAAAGGATAGTTTCTGTGTTAAAATGAAAGGAAGATTCCAATTTTATTGGTGAAATTTTTTTTAAAGGGTTAGTTAACCAAAAATGAAAATTAGTCCATAAATTACTCAACCTCAAGTCATCTTAGATGTATACGACTTTCTTCTTTCAGAGTTTTATTAAAATTCTCTTTGTTCTTTCAAGCTGTTTAATGCTACTCAGCGGGTGTTGCAATGCATCAGTCCAAAAGAAGTTAAGTAAAAAGCACCCATCCTTAAAAAAAAGTGTCTCACACGGCTCCTGGGGGTGAACAAAGGCCTCCTGTAGTGAATAGATCTGTTTTTAAAAATACAAATATCCATATTCAACGTAATAATCACTTTAAAGTAATTTGTGCCAACAGTTGTACACGGATCCAGGAGGATGACGTCAATGGTGCGTATGCACCTGTGAGTCTAGTGAAAACCAATGTTTGTTAACAGGAAGAAAGGAAGCAAAGATGCTTACTTTAGCAAAGGAAAACAAGTCTCCTCTTGGCTTATATCGAAATCCTCCGACATTCTTCTTTACAAATCCTCGTTTTGTACTTTTGATTCGTGACCGTTGTTTTGTTTTGATCTCTCCCCTGTACTTCTGCGTTTGTCACTTCTGAAGCCGACCTCATACGTCATTCGCCTGGAGTTGCTCCTGTGTACAAAAGTGAGCGCAAACTAGATTAAATTATTACGTTTTAAATATGGTTATATTTCTTACAAAAATGCATCTATGCGCTACAGGAGGACCTTTTGTTCACCCCCCAGAGCTGTGTGAGACACTTCTTATTAAGGATTGGTGCTTTTTATTTCACTTCTTTTGGACTGAGGCATTAAACAGCTTGAAAAATCAAAGACAAATTTTAATATAACTCAGACTGGATTCATCTTCAACTTCAAGTTAACAACTTTTTCTTCCTTGTGAGTATTTCATTTATTTACTTTTTTTTACTTTGTCACTTAATAGATGGGTTAAGTTTGGCTACTTATTTTTATGGCTCTATTTTAAGTGATTATTTTAACTTTACAGCTTCATCAGATTCTCCTCTAATTATCTTGCTCACTTGCTTTGTTTTTTTTTTTCTTTTCTCTCCCTCTCTCTCTGTTCATTTTCAGTCTGATCTGACACACTGCAGCCCTTCTAGACCTGCTGTTAATGGGGTCTTCCAGCAAACCACCCAGATTACACCAAACACAGTCATTCATGCATTTAAAAAAATTGCTTATGTGGCTGGTTCCTGACACATTTTCAAAGAGCTCCCATGTCATGGAATGGAGAAATTCCTCACATAGACAGCCATTAGTGCAGGCAGCCTACAAGCTAACAGTGACCAACAAGGCCCTGCAGACTGGCCTTAGTGGCCCCTTGTAAACAGGCACCTAGATGCCTTTGGCAGAGAAAAGGAAATGCAACTCTGTTTTTTTAAGTGCTTGAAGGTTATATTGGTGCAGGAGGTTTTTAGTAGTTGCTGTGTTTTAATAGTGAAGTAAGTAAATGTTAATCTTGTGGTCAATCAGCATTAACCCTTTATAATAGGTTGAAAGAAACAATTTCCTTCTCTTCCCCCTAGTCTCTTCCTTTAGAGTAAGAGACACTACATCAAATTTCATCATTGGCATTATAAGGGTTTCAATAATATGCTATTATTTTAGTAGTTATTTAGGGGAAGTCGTGGCCTAGTGGTTAGAGAGTTTAACTCATAACTGTAGGGTTATGGGTTTGAATCTCGGGCTGGCAATACCATGACTGAGGTGCCCTTGAGCAAGGCACTGAACCTCCAACTGTTCCCTGGGCGCTGCATCATAAATGTCTGCCCACTGCTCCGGGTGTGGGTTCACTGCTGTGTGTGTGCACTTTGGATGGGTTAAATGCAGAGCACGAATTCTGAGTATGGGTCACCATACTTGGCTGAATGTCACTTTATAATTATTTTTTAAAGTGCCCCTATTATGGATTTTTGAAAATTACTTTTCCTGCAGTGTGTAATGAAGCTGTATGTGAATATAAACATTCTGCAAATTAATAAAGCTGAAAGTGCATCATAAATACATTTATATAAATATTATATAAATATTATAATATTAATTATTTTAATATGGAAATTTTAATAATTGAATTCTAAATGTTTAAAGATAAATTTATTTTACGAGAATAGTAATAATAATAAACTCAGACAGCAATTAATACAATGAATAAAATATTGAATTTGAAGTAGTTCAGACTATGAAAAGACAATGCAGAAAAGCAGAGCGGATGTGGCGGAAGACTAAACTTGAAATTCACTATGGCATCTATAAAGACAGCCTTCATGGTTTTAATGTGAAACTAGCCACAGCTAGACAGAATTTCTTCTCAAACCTTATAAACAGTAACTTAAATAACACTCATATACTTTTTGCCACTATTGAGAGACTGACAAACCACCCAAGTCAGATTCCCAGTGAAATGCTCTCAGACAGCAAATGCAATGAGTTTGAATCCTTCTTTTCTGAGAAGATCATCAATATCAGGAAGGTGATTAGCACATCCTCAAGTAATGCAGAGGTCAGACAGATTAGGCCACAATATCAAAAATATATTATGTCTATTTTTGAAGCAATTGATAGCAAAATTCTGGAAGACATAGTGCAGCACCTAAAATCGTCAACCTGCTATCTTGACACACTTCCCACATCTTTTTTCAAAAGTGTGCTTAACTGCTTAGAAGCAGTTTTTTTTTAGAAGTGGTGAACGCCTCATTTCTTTCTGGGACATTTCCAAACTCCTTAAAAACTGCAGTTGTTAAGCCCCACCTGAAAAAGAGCAATCTTGAAAACACCATTTTGAGCAATTTTAGACCAAAATCTTGCCTTGCCTTGCCTTGCCTAGAAATACTGCAGTATTATTTCTCCCCCCACATTAAAATATTTAATGCACTTAATTTATCATTCTCTTCAGTGTTGTGGAGATGCATATTGTTTTAACTCTTGTGTATTGAAGGAATTTGATAGGCAGTGGTTTCCTGTTTATATGCTGCGAGGTTCTGTCATAACATGTTGTGAAGATAATCATTTAAAAAAAATGTTTGGCGTAAATCAACAATGAAATGCTCAGCAAGTTGGGGCAGAGGTCAGTCATCCAGATTTTTACATCTGATGATCTTAGTTCCATCTTAGAACAGTGAGCTTTGAGTTCAAAGCTGCCATTAAGTTCTTTTTCTTCTCTACTATGCATACAGTACTCTTATCTGAAACAGCAACCTGATGCCTTATTGGGCAGCACTGGAAAAGCTTCTCTGGAACTCAGTCCTGTAGGATCCTTTGAACGGCTCATTCTTATCACCTGCAATTCTTTACTTTTCCTTTTTTGAACCAAATGTTTATAAGATCTTAATCTAGCCTCCTGGGTAGGGTTGCACCAGCCATTCATAAGTTTTTACTAGAATTAGAAATTAGAATGTTAAGTCCACACTACAGGTTTAGTAACTACTAGCTAGTTTTTAACCAACTCTATACATTATTTGGTGGCACCAGTTGTTTGCAAGTCAGAATGTAGCTAGTTTGTAAGCTCTCTGTAAAGTAATGCGTATACATGTTTACCCTAAATGATCCAATAAAAGCAAAGACGCTAGCAGAAGCTATAAAAGCACGTGAGGTCGAATGAGCATCCACTTCTAGGAATGAAGTGAACTCTGGCAGGGATGCCGAAAGTATGGTCTTGAGACGCAGCGTCTCGTTCCCTTCGGTGAACCATGGTTCCCTTCAGGAACTCGAGCTGTGTCCGAAAACTCTATGGGAATGAAAATGCCCATGCTGCCAGACTTGCAAGTCCCTGCCTTGCGTGTATACAAGGAGCACAGCTAAGGCAAGAGAACAGAAGAGCCCGGAGTGGCTCGCAGATCTAAACCATAAAAAAATCTGACGAATGTGAGGGGCGTGGTCGATCCAACTGTGTTGCAGATGTCCTGCATGGACACACCTGACAATAAGGCCTTGAAAGCCACCATACTGCGGGTTGAGTGAGCCTTGACTCCCAATATTGAGGGGAGATCAGAGGACTCATAGGCAATAGTAATTGCATCCACTATCGACCGACTGAATGTCTGTTTTGTGGCTGGAAGACCTCTCTTAGGGGAACCATAGCATACAAGCAGTTTGTCTGCCTTTTTCCACATGTCAGCTATGTGGACGTATGCATCCAGTGCGCGCACTGGACACATACTGTTTAGCTTCGGCTGGTCTGGCTCCCTGAAGGGAGGAGACTGAAGGCCTGCAGTACAATAGGCTGTGGGATAACTGAGGGAACCTTCGGGACATACCCCGCTCGAGGGTAGAGAAACACTTTGGCCATGCTGGGCGCAAAGTCTAAATATGAAGTGGTCACTGAGAGGGCCTGAAGATCCACAAATCTATTTAGAGAAGTAATAGCTAGAAGAAAGGCAGTCTTAATCGTGAGATAGCGATCAGCAATTTCTTCAATAGGCTTGAAAGGATGCTTACAAAGAGCTTCTAGCACCACAGCCAGGTCCCACATGGGGACACAAGAACGTACCGGAGGCCTCAGCCTCAGCCTCAGCGCACCACGGAGGAAACGTGTAACTAGGGGTTGTCTGCCCACTGATTGGTCACTGATTGGTCACAGAGAGGGGTGTGGTAGGCCGCAATGGCCACCACGTAGACCTTCATAGTGGAGTGAGTCAACCCTGTGGAGAAATGGGACTGCAGGAATTCTAGGTCTGTACCAACTGGGCAGTTGAAGTTAAAAGTTTCCACTTCAAGGCATACAGTTTCCTCATTGAGGGAGCTCTGGATTGGAGGATGGTCTCAACAACCTCGGTTGAGAGACCAGAAGCTATGAGATGCGCCCCATCAGGGGCCACACCCATAACTTCCATAGCTCGGGGCGCGGGTGAAATGTCGTGCCCTCCACCTGTGAGAGGAGATCCTTCCTGACGGGAATCGTCCATGGAGAGCCTTCAGTGAGCTAGATCAGATCTGAGAACCATACACCAGCCTGACCTGCTGCCATGTACCCCTTGCCAATCATCACTGAAGTAGTTTGCAGTGGCTTGGAAGGCAAGACCAGAGCCTTTAATGATGATGCCATGTCGAGAGCTTGCGAGCAACTATTCTACACTGGGCATCGATCTGTAACCATACTCATCTAACTCTATGCCACATTGCCATAATAATTAGAGGCTGGGATGAATAAACGGGACAAGATTGGTTTCTGCCACAATCTTGACACCTTGGTGTGGAGATAGGGGTAAAAGACAGGCTCCGGCGTGGAAGTGGTGGTCAAAATCGTAAAAACCGCTCATCTAATTTACTCTTATGCAGTTCGGCTTTTTTATCGGCGGGCCAATCGATTTTTAACTTGGCTACCACGCGAGGTACCACCTCCAACAACTCCTCATAATGTGGCGACTAAGAGGGCGATTCATCGATGCTCTCCACATGCACCTCCTTGGAGGCAGATAGGTGGAGCATCGCGTCCGCTTCCCTGGGACTCAAAGAGAGCCTTCCGAGAGTGAAGCGAAATTTGCAAAACTCGAGAGCCAACTGCATGCTCCGCACCCAAGCAGACCACGCACAAACTGTGTGTATGCCCGCTTGTAATGTAGCATGAGCAGGGAGGAAGACAGCTTAAAACGCCATCCACTTTCGCCAAAATGTTTCATCTTACTATCAGCCTTTTTAGCCATGTTGTTATTGTGCAACTTTGTATGACAAACAACAGTAGATAAGTCTGACAGACATGTAAAGGTTACTTACACACACACAGAGCTTCGCTGAATGACAGAAAGCTGACGCTCGTTCCACCTCACATGCTTTTATAGCTTCCTTGTCGCTACATCACCCACCTATGACGTCACGCCCGTTCATGGGACTGATTACACATGTTATTCAGAGCTGCTCATGCTGAAGGGTGTTCCCATAGCGTTTTCGGATGCAGCTTGAGTTCCTGAAGGGGAACACAATTTATTTATTATGACACACAGAGGCGTGCTGCAGATGGGGTGTTTATTCACTTATTGCTCTCTCTCTCTTAGTATGTGAGTGTAAATGTCAGAAGCATCACATATGTCTGTAGGATTGAAGGTTGTCGGGTAAAAGAACAGTATATAGATGCAGTTCACTCTCTCTGCTATTTTATTCCAAGCATACTCCTGACCAGACGCTTCCACAAATATTTAGTTTATACATAGAGTTGTGCTTCAACTATACAAATTAATTAAATTTTATTTGTATAACACTTTTTATGATACAAATCTTTGCAAAGCGACAGAAAATTTAATTTCTACGATATTTAGTAGCTTATCACTATATGAATTCAGTATGAATTCAGTGCAATTATTTGCAATCAAGTCAACGATATTGCTGTAAATGAAGTGTCCCCAACTAAGCAAGCCAGAGATGACAGCGGCTAGGAACAAAAACTCAGTCGGTGACAGAATGGAGAAAAAACCTTGGGCTCAGTCAGGGGGCCAGTTCTCCTCTGACCAGACGAAACAAGCAGTTTAATTCCAGGCTGCAGCAAAGTCACATTGTGCAGAAGAATCAGTTTCCTGTGGTCTGTCCCAGTGGTCATCTGAGACAAGGTCTTTACAGAGGATCTGTATCTGGGGCTCTAGTTGTCCTGGTCTCCACTGTCTTTCAGGGCTGTTGAGGTCGTCTTTAGGTGCTGATCCACCATCTGGGCTGGATACAGACTGGATCCTGGTGACTGCAGTGACCCTCTGATCTGGATACAGACTGGATTTGGTGGCTTCGGTGACCTCAGAATAAGAGAGAAACAGACTAATATTAGCGTAGATGCCATGAAATAGACTAAAATTAGCGTAGATGCCATTCTCCTAATGATGTAGAAAGTGCATCGGGTGTTATGGGAAGTGTTCCTGGTTCCAGTTTACCTAATTAATGCAGGTTAATGTAAACCAGGTTAAAGAGATAGGTCTTTAATCTAGATTTAAACTGCAAGAGTGTGTCTGCCTCCCGAACAATGTTAATTAGGTTATTCCAGAGTTTCGCCGCTAAATAGGAAAAGGATCTGCCGCCCGCAGTCAAACAGTTGATGAAAACGTGACGTGTTCCAAAGTTCTCTGAAAGGAAAATGAGACAGCAGACAGTAGTTTTCTTTATTTTGCAAAATCTTGACAGTTTTATTTATTTTGCAAAACTTTACAGTTTTTAATAATGTCTTGCTTCTATCTCTATAACCTAACAATGTTGGTATGACCACACACACAACATATTTTTGCGACATTGCAGCCTGTTCATTATCAAAATAAAATGCAGTCAAAGAAACATAAAAAAGTAACACTGCTCCATTGTACAAAATTTGTTGCGCTCTGCCTGACCAGTGCCTTGCTATGCTGATATAGTGATGTAAATTATGTTTTATGGATTTACATTTTTATAGCCAAAACGCATAGCCTTAACTTTAGAAGATTTATTATTGAGAGAAACTAATGACTAATAATGCTTGTAAACATTTTGCTTTAGCCTACTGGCATTTTAGCCTACATTATTTCTGAATGTAATAGGGCTAGTAAAATGGAAAGTTAGCCTATACGCCACTTATGTTTTTTAAAAAATGATTGATTCATTGATTCTGCTCCTAGTGAACCGATCAAAAAAATTGTTCAAGCCCTGGTTCATATTGAGGCCAGCAGGGCAGGACCTAGGGGGGCGGGGGGCCCTGGGCTTGAGGTTATGTTTGCCCACTATACCTACACTACAAATGCCCTCAAATAGAACATAATTATGGAGTGACACAAAATACACAAAAATATGCTTTGAGGCTATAGGCTATAGTCAAAGTTTAAATGTAATATTAAATATTTGTCATGATATAATAAACAGGATGAGTTCTCTCAGTTGAGAGATCAAAACCCTGAAATAACTTTGAACAAAAAACAAAACAAAAAAAAGGCAGAGATGTTGGCTTATTAGTATTATAAAATTTATTGTCATATCTGTGTCCTCTTATGTCAGATTCTTATTTAACCCCTTACCAGTTACCCCCCATTTTTGGCATGGAGACAGAAATGACATACCAAAAATAAAAAGGTTTCTGCTCACGATTCTTTCTGACAAGATACATAATCAACATTTGTTCACAAAGCTGACACTTCAAAGTTTACTGGTCAGGAATCAGAATTACTCAGACTGTTATGATAATAGAAGCTCAAACATAAAAACTAAAATAAAAATATTTAAAACATATTTTTTAAATGTATTAAAAAATTGTTGATGTAAGATATGAGTTCAGAAATAAAGTGTAGCTAAAGCCACAAGTCTTCCAAACCTTCATTAGAAATTTCATAATCGAATCTGTAAAACTGTGAATTTTATGAAATATTTTCTAAGGCCATGTCATGTGTGTTTTTAGGGAAGGCTAATCAGATTGATTTATTGCACTTGTCATCTCTATAAGATCTCGCATGTAAACACTCCTGTGTGATCTGTATGTGTCAGCTTTGAAAATTCCCAGTTTCATGGTTCTATTGTTCTCACAAAAACGAGTCTTTCACACCTCCGCCAGGTATGACACATTATCCGCATTATTCTTTTATCATTATTCTTTTGCTTTTATTACACATTTATCAGCCTTTGTTTTGCTATTTTTAGGCTTTACAAAGCTACAAAGCAGCTCTCACTTCAGTCTCGGTATGTATTTACCCTTTATTTATCAAAAGTCTTACTATAAAAATACAACAAAACATTTTCTTACGACCTTACATGAATTATTGTGACAGAAATGCATTATGAAGAAGAAATGCACCTGCTATTAGTAGCATTAGAGCTAACGTTAGCATCAAGCTACATCAGACAATTAATTAAATTATTAGTACACTTTTACTCAAAACTCACTTTGAACCCCGATCGAGTGTTTGTAATAACATCCTTTTGCGATCACGGGTGGAATTTGCCGTTTACTATTGTAAAAATATGCTATTTGTAGCCTTTTTCATCGCTGCACAAGTTAGCATTTCCGATGTACATTTTTTAAAAATATTTTTAAAAAATGCCCCAGATCTCAAGAAAATTTCATACCAAGCTTTTCTATCATAATCGCGGGTTTATTATTCGGATATTTCGTGTGTACAGAGGTGTTTCAGTGTTGTTGTGAGCAGATATGAACCAGGAAGTGTTCTAAGTAATTCGAAGGACTGTTCCAATGTCGAGGATCCTCGGAATTTCAACCAAGGACTGAGTCCTTCGTTCGAAGAATATCCCATACACAGGAAAGGATGCATATGTGTATCCTTCGCGCTCTTCGCGCTCTCAAATCACCCTACCTTGCTAGCCTGTTCCATTTACGTGTTCTCCGAATGCTTAAGAGGAGTCTCGCCTAGCCTCTGAAGGAAGTGACTTGGAAGGACGCGTCCTGCCAAGGAAGGATCCTTGACATTGAGAAACGCCTAGAGACAGCGCTGGGAGAGGCTGTTTATCATCAGATCGCGCAAATCAGTGGAAAATGAATAGAAATGACGATTCTGTCTGAAGAAATATGAAGTAAACATCAGTAAATATATCCATATATCTCCGCGGATATGCATCTTTGGTCTATAAATCCTTATTGACGCTGTTCAGCGAGTCTATGTGAATAAAAATAAACCGCTGCTGACGTGACTGAATATGAATGAGTGGTGATTTTCTATTCAAAATGTGGCATAATACGGATTTATTATTTTGCACTCCTGACATAAACTACTAAATAACTGTCACTGAAACAATATCAAAACATTGGTCAAATATCAAAGCTAGAGTCTTTAAACTTTCAATTGATGCACAGTTTGTCCAGATCAAGTAAGAGAGTGAACGTGCTGTGAAAGTGTGATGCTTGCACGTAAAGGAGTTTTAATCAATAAATTCAATCAAATAAAGTAATCCTGGCTATTAAAAATCAAACAAAATAACTATCAACAAAATTCATGGAATGTGAATAAATGTTACTTTTATTTATAACATTTTAATGTAGAAATATTAAATGATTGCAAAAATGAAATAAGCTACTTTTTTAAATATGAAACTACAACCGCCAGTAGGTCTTAATGAGTGAGTTGAATCAACCGATTAATTTAAAAAGCTGATTCATTTAAAGGCACAATATGTAATTTTTCTGCTTTAAAAATAGCAGATATGACTATATATATGTTATATATATTTTTTTGTTGTGTACTTACATTATCCCGACAGTTTCCATGAACTTTAAAATCCGGAGAAAATTATAGTTTAATTAGAAGACACGGCACGTTTCTTTATTTCCGTTTTGTCGCCCGTCTATGGCGTCAAATAAACTTTGACCCCTCTAGTTTATCTAACTTCCTGCGGAACCGCCAAATACAAAGGTGAACAGAAGCAAAGACGAGACGAAGAAGAAAAAGTAGTAGCTAGCCTTGATCGAGACTATTATATTTTATATTTATATTGTTTATATTCGTATTTATACCTCAATCAATAACTTAGTTATGGATCATGATTATGCTTTGCATGCACGTTCTGTGAAGCGCAAACGTACGGGTGAAATAAATGACCTGAGAAGGTTTTGGGACGAAGAAGAAACGAGACACGGGTAAATATTGGAGTTGCATTTCCAAGATAGAGAGAGCTTTGTGACAAGCTGAAACTACAGAGAGATGCTTGCATTCTAATAAACAGGTATGCATCCATTCAGCTAACTATATCTATCCGTATATTTTGTGAAGCGATGATGTCTTGTGTAAAACGCAGACGGACTAGCTCTCATGTAGAGTATAATGTAAATCTACATGTGTTCTATATCTAGCTGGATAAAGTAGCTTCAAATGCAGTTCACTATCTTGTTCGATATCATAGTATAAACGTAGCCTAATTATAATTATTAACGAAAGGCAACAGTGTTTTTTTAACATATATTACTACTAGCTAGATGGAATATTGATTTGATAGGGGTCTGATAATTCATATATCTCTCCATTCGAAAATACGTGATTGTCAAAATACTAAGGCCGGTAACACACTGGCTGCGTGGCGTCTCTGCTGCGTGCCAGAAGCGTGGCGCGCTGCTGCTGCTGTAGGTGACATAGAGGGAGACCGCCGACAGACCAGGCTCTTGTCTTCATGACAACAATATCTATACTTCATGTTGAACATAAATATAAAGCCTACTGATAAAGGACACCGTCAACACTATTGACGGCAAAATAGACTTATGTTTGACAGGTGCAATATTTGAAAATCGATAATTATTTATTTATTTTTTAAATTACATTTGTATCTGAATTTATGTCAACCTATAGACTTTCAAACATCAAAATGTCATGAATTAATATGTATTTGTGTACAAAATTACATATAAACATATTTTCCTATTATATTTTGCCTGGAAACGCTTCCAACACGCGTGCGTGTCGCGTGAAAAATAGGCGTCGGTTCTATTTCTAGCATGCACACGTTTTCCGAGCGGCTCGAGCCGGGCCTGAGACGCGCGTCTCACGCAGGCAGTCTACAAGCTCTAACCTATTAACATGAGAGCCGAATTAAAAACTGACACGCCACGCAGCTGAGACGCTTGCGCCACGCATCCAGTGTGTCTCCGGCCTCAGTTAAAATGAGTGAGGAATGTGGGGAGCGACAGAGCGCGTGTTCCAATGAACAACAACTCCCATGAGCCTACGCTCTTTCCCGACGTCATCAAAGTACGTTTCATGTTATTATTTTGATTGAGTGACCCCTGGTGGCCAAAAATTCCATACTGCACATTTAACTTTGCAAACAACTGTACTTATAGCCTGACTGAATCATTTGCTGGTCCGTGTAATGCTGAGGAACAAAACTATGTTGTTTGGAGACGCAGTGGTTCTGCTGTTTGTACTATTTTCTTTCTGACGGAGCAAAAAGGAGCTCAGTAAGTTGTTGTATATTGTACATTTGTAATCGTGCATATAAAGAAAAAAAAGAAAAGAAAAAAGAAAAAGCAGGACTCTTGTTTGTGTGATAGGCTAAGTCCTATATCATAGGCATAACTATGTTATAAAAACAGAAACTCATTAAATTGCTTTTTTTTTATTTAAAATAATTTTGATGACATTTCTTCCCTGCTATGTGTAATGGCAGTAAGACGAGAGAGAGCACTCAAAACTCAGATGGGTGTATAATTTAGTAGAAAATTAATATAGTAAGAACTGAGGTGCGAACATTTGAGAATTTATAGTTATCTTTCTAAATGTGCACTCTTTGGGACTAAAGGCTTAATGGAGCTGTTTAAAGTAGCCATGTAATCAAGCCAATCAGTGCAGACACGATTCAATATGTGTGTCCTTCTTCTATGTGATATAATCATAAATACCAGTTTATGCTGTTTGATTGTGGCCTCAAAGGTCATAGTTGTAAGCTGTAGCCCCGGCTGGCCCATTTAGATCTTGCGTGCACAGTGGAAATGCGGCAAATAATTTCAGAATTCTGACTGGCATACAACGAACAAATCAAACAAATGTAAATGGGCAAAGGCAGGGCCCATGGGCTGCAGCCCACTCAAGCCCAATGGTAAGTCCTGCCATGGTGGACAGCATCCAAGAAGGCTCAAGAAAGTGTAACATTAAGAGCCAACTGGCCCGTGAAGCGCTGCAGAGTGGAGGCCTAAATACAACACCTCTTTATGAGAGATGGCCTAGCAGCACTCCATAATACCTAGCCAATACCTAGCCTAGCTCTAGGAGTAGAGGCCTCAGCATGACGACTCTCTAAAATGAGAGGAAGTCTAACTACACCCCACGCTCAGCACATCCTATAAGGAGGCCTGCAGAGAGTCTACAAGATTACAACAACCTGCTACTTAGTAAACTATCCGAAATACATGACAGATTCACAACCAGCCTCTAATATCGAACGCTGCTTACACAGCATAGAGTTCCTATTTGAGAGGGAACATTGATTTCTCAGTCATAGTCTTGTTTTGTGTACACAGACAATGCAGACCCATCAAATGATGAAATGAAACTAAGAGTTTCTTTTAAAGAGTCAGGTTTCATAACCTTAAGCCAGATCTGATATTTCTGCTTTAACAGTTCGCATTCTTGTCTGTAAGTAATGTGTGTCTGTCATCAAATAAAAGTATCTGCTCCAGTTTTAATTAATGTTTAATTAAAACATTTTGATTTCCTTCACAGAGAGGTTTTTAGAAGATATTGGTACTAAATGAAAACTATCTTAATCTGTACATGTATTCACATATTTAATATTATGGTGTTGCACAGTGCCAAATCTGATGCTGATTATATTTGGACATAGGCCAAATCAGATTGTACATTCACATTTATATAATAAATGAAGTTTTTGGTGTTGATTTTTAAAATAATAGTTGACCCAAAAGTGAAAATTTCATGAAAATGTTCTCACTCTCAGTATGAATTAATAAATGCCACTTTAAAATGTTGGCATTTTAATTTTGTTTTTCCATTCATGTGATTAAGATGCACTCTGGAATTTCACAATTATTTTAACTTCTAAAAACTATTTCACAATAAAAAAAAAATAAGAATAAACTTGATTTAAATATATTAGTATTAGTAAAAGCATAGTAAATTGCTTTTAATATATTATTTATACTAAAACTGAAAAAAAAAGTTTAATATTTCTGTAATCTTATGTAACTTTCATGTATTATTTATTTATATATTTATTTTGCTGTGATCTCTGCAATATTATTTTATTTGGAGGGACAGCGAGTAGATTAGTGAGCCTAACATCTGGAAAATGTTCCATTAAGAATGGATTTAGCAAACTGATAGAATAATGGGACACACCTCATGAAACTGGGATGTCTGTTCTCCTATCCCGGTATTTAAAACATTCACTCCATTGTAAAATGTAGACAGCCATTAATAACTTGAATAAAGTCTCATTGGTTATCATGTCAAACTGAATGAAATTGAATTGAATGGGCTTGTATTCCGCATGCTGCCCTATTGTGTAAGCCATTAAGGCTTTTTATGATTCAATGATATTCTTTTGAAATGGGTTTTCTAGAATCAGGATATGTATCCACATGCTTCCCATTGACTTGCCATGTCTCTGTGTTTGTTTAGCCTTGGAGTCACCTCCCTACTTCTGGTATTACTGGCTCTAGCTTTCCATAAACTGTCAAGAGTTTGTCATTCTGTATATGAGTGTTTGTGCTCCGAGTGGAGTTCATGTTTGTTTGGTTGACTGTATTAGTGCAGGTCACAGGAACAACAGCGTGAGAGGGTGAGGATATCAAAGGTAAGTGGATCTGTCTGTTTTGCATCTTGTGTATTTTGTGGAACTGTTATGTTACCATATTTTGCTACTTAGTATACTATACAGAAAGTGTCACTTTTTGTTTAATTTCTTCCTTTTATATTAAAAGTGTGATATGAAACGTATGGTATGTCAATGTAACTTTGGAATTTTGGAAGCAAACAAGCACATACTGATTAATCTAATGGGGAAATAATGTAACAGATAAACAAAACAAAACAACAAATTTATGAAAACTGACATAGAAATCATTTGCATGTTTCAACATGCAAATCACATGTTCATCCAAATACACACGTGTGCCTTTCACAACCTCTCTGTCTCCGAAAGAATGCAGTTAAAGTTTGAGCTACATCCAGGATTCTAGACTGATTTGTCGTCTCATGAACAGTAGCTGTAAGGTCTGCTAATTACTTTTGATTTGTTTGCATTGTTTATATTTTTTTGCATTTGTTTATATTGTTACAAAATATTTCAGTTTCAAATGAATGCTGTTCTTCTGAACTTTCTATTCAACATGTTTCTTAAACTGTAAAATCAGCATATTAGAATAATTTCTGAATGATTCAGAAAACCGAAGTAATGATGCTTTAAAAATTTACTTTGCATCACAGGAATTAATGAGATTTTAAGATATATTCAAATAGAAAACCGTTATTATAAATTGTAAAACTATTTCACATTTTTTATTGATTTTATTGTACTTTTGGTCAAATAAATGCAGTCTGTGTGAGCAAACTTTAAAACTTAAAAAACTGCCCCCTATCTTTTGAACAGTAGTGGGCATTTTTAATTGTAGCTTGTTCATAGTAAAATAACAGAAAGAAAGGACATGGGGGAGAGAGAGAGAGAGAGAGAGAGAGAGAGAGAGAGAGTGGGAATGTGTGTATGGGTTGTGACTCGTCCAAAAGCCTCAAACTTTTTACACATAAAACCAGCCAACATGAATAACCGCAACATGACGAATCTCACAAAATGGGTTTCATACGTGACAGGTGTCCTAAAGTAACTCTGTGGTTATAAGACATACAGGTCATCTAGCTGTGGGCCGACATACTGCTTCTAATTACAGGTGTTTTTATTTTGTGGCATCTAATGAATGAATGTTTCTGTGTCAGGTCTTAGTTGTCGATTGTCTTTACCTCCTTTCTGGCATTTTTAAAGCTTTGTTAGTGTTGTTTAAATATCTTAATGATGTTGTAAAACCTCCGTTGTAAAGATAATGAGTTAGGTTTGTAGTACGATGAATCATTTTGAATGAATGAGTATGTTTGCTCCAGACAAAGGTCAAAAGGCAGCTGTCACAGCAGGCTGGGGTTTTGTTTGCAGTGACACTGGTAACATGTCGAAGTTGACAAATCTTTGGAACTCAGAAGCAGTGTCCTGGTACAATATAGGTTATCTGTCTGTCTATCTATCTATCTACAGTATCATCTATCTATCACTGTTCCTGTTCAATTAATGTGTCCTTGTTGAGTAAAAGTATTATGAATGAATCATTTAAATCATTTACTTAACCAATTTATTAACTCTGAATAATTTACAAATGTAACCATTAGTATGTGATTTCCACTGTTGCTCCATATTGAACAATCTTCATTGCAAAAACAAAGTAACTGGCAATTTTGCAGCTAAAACATATGTAGCTCTAAATTTACATTTTGTTTATTGAACTGTTGTATAATAGCATTCTCAAATCAGTTTCCCCTCCTTGTTACTCCAACAACTTGTGTCATCATTGCTAGTTCTAAGGTGCCTTTCTGTACAACGTTTACATTGCAGTGTACACATTATATGCACAAGTATAGAACTTTGTGCCCATTGTCTACACTTTGCTTGGTTTGTGTGTAAATGTCATTATATATGTTCAGCTGTACTGAGACACACTGTAAAGTGAGTATGTTCTTCACTCTGTTATTAAGGCTATGTTTGTACTTTCTACATGCCATATGGTGGTAGAAAGCATTAAGTAGGCTATAATATTCAGGCCAAACAGACCACAAAATGACACAAAGCACTAAAGAAAAATCATTATACTCCACTCGTTAGTCATCAAATTGAGTATAAACATAAAAATCGTCTCATGTGATTGTGACTTTCAACACATGCTGTGTTTTATCAACAAGCATTTGTGTTTTGTCTCAGCACAATGCAATCTGTGTTCATCTGCCGACCCTATAAGACAGCATTAGGACTTAAGACAATAGTCTTCTTTATACTAAGAGGATTTTCACCGTTGACATGCTGCATGCTTCTATCACTAATCAAAGCAGGTTCCTACGTGACTGCTCATCAAATCAAACTCTTTTGTTTATGAATGATTATAGGAGGAAAACATGATTTCAAGGATTGCGTTTTCAGTCAAATAGCTCAGTGGCAAAGTCTCTCCAGACTGCTGTGTTTTCATGTCAGTGTTGTTCTGATGTGTTGAGTTGTATAGGCATGAATTCCAGCTCTTTCCGGACTATTCTTTAATGGTTTGTGAATAGCTTGGCGGATCAGGCTTTATGTGAATCTTTGTCAAAGGTTTAGTGAACCTCCTATCCCAGTGAGAGGCTTTAATGTCTCCTCACTGGATCCCATTTAGTGCTTTGCTGGAGTGCCAGGGCATGTTTTCACTCTAACTCTCTCTCTCTCTCTCTCTCTCTCTCTCTCTCTCTCTCTCTCTCTCTCTCTCTCTCTCTCTCTCTCTCTCTCTCTCTCTCTCTCTCTGCGTGTGTGTGTGTGTGGGAATTTGAAGAGCATGCTGAGAGTTTGGATGCTCAGTCTGAATGTTGTGTAATACTATCACCACCACCTTTGGGAATTGCTGTCTTGACTTCATATGTGTAAGTGTGTACTTGTAAGTAAGCAGCGTTTCCTTGTTCTGTTTATTTGGCTGTTTGTTTAATGGTTAAAGTGTGTGGTGACAGTAAATCAAATAAGAAAGCTTTACCTTTAAGCCTCAGCAATTTTCTCCGATTTTAGTCTGTAATAACTTTCTGTATTCATCCTCTATGATTAATGGCTGAAATATTCAGCCATGTGATTCAGTGATTTTGTCTTACTCAGCTTCATTGTTTGATTAACTTGCTGCGCATGTTGTTTTTAATTTATTCATTTGAAGCAGATCTGTAAATAATTACAATATGATTTGAAGTGGATGCATTTGGTTCATTTATGAGTGATGTTGCTCTCACCGGTTTTGTGTTTCTGAATGATGTATGAGATGCATCGGGCTTGCAGAGGTCAGATTTGCAGAGGTCACCACACTAAATCTCTTTAAGATACAGATTCAAAGGGCAGAAGGCTGCAGTTGACTAGCTACAACATGTGAAAACAATAGGCTCTAAATATATTAAGTATATATATAAAAAGTTTTTAATTAATATTAAATTAAAGTTTTAGGTTAATATATTACATTTTGTGTACAAAAAGAAACTGTACAGATACAATACGACTGTTAAGATTAAATTAAATAAGCAATACATGTATTTTCAGCAACACTAAATATGAAATAGGGCTAAATTAAATTGAGTATTATCCTTATCCCTTTTGGACACATTCACATAGCTCTGGATATGAACAGTATCGCTTCATGTTTGAAACATGGCCTCTACTGCTTGGTGTCATTATGTGAGACATATCGTGACAAACCCTGTCCTTACCAAACGGTTAACAGTCCTTAGATTTGTTTCTAGAGAAGAGGAGTGATATCTGCTTTGGCCTGACCCACTTTGGCCTTTGCTCTTACTTTTACAGCTCAAGGACCTTTAGTAACTGAGTACTCTGTTCAATAAATAACCAAAGACATACTATACAAGAAATGTAAAGCACTAATACAGTACATTAATGGAAGTCGTTCACACAATTCTGATCCTTTCTAAAAGGTAAAGTCTGTTGGCTGTTCTGGGCTTTATTATTTGTGAAATATGTCTTGCATGCTGCTCTATAATGCAGGGGTTCCCAAATGAGGGTGAGTTAGTGAAAAGTTAAGTATAATTAAACGCAACATTGACATTTAAGCAGTCATGCAGTTTCAGATTTTTCTCAAGGTTAGTTTATAAAGTTTGGCAATTTTCTTTGCACCTTAAAAGGTCATTTTACAAAATGATCATTCATCATATCCACACCTTCCTTCACAGCATGTAGTGCATTTTGATACTCAGCATGACAAGTGCTGTGACAGAGCCATGCATGGCTGGAGTCATAAGAATCTGAAACTGCACAACCACAGCAATTGCAACAATCTATTTCAGCATGGTAATTGCTTTTGCTCACTTAAGTGCTTTATTTTCAGTATATAGTTTTAAAAGTGCTGTTATTACTGTCATGTTACATTAGAGGCTGTATGTACACAGGTATGTACTGATTTTATTATCAACGCTCAAACGATAGGCTTTGAAGGAAGGCTATGCAAAGTTTTTGGAGGTGCAGTTTCTTTACTTCCACTGATAGAACAACATCTGGAATTTGACTATTTAACTCAATGTTTTTATCTGACAGCAGTATCACTCTTCTTGTGATTGTTGCACAGACATGATTTGGTCAGAATGCACCTCACTGATTACATACGGCAATGATTTCACGATTCTCCCGATTTCAACTTCAGGTATTTCAGAAGGGTAGAAAAGAATAGTTCATATTTTAAACTGGGGAGTTCTGAAACCTGCAATATGTGTTTATTGAAGAGAAACCTCTCATATGTGTATCAAAGTATCAAGAAAATTTTGTTCATCTTTGATTTCTTGACCTCTCCAATGGAAATAAAACTGAAATAGCTATAAACATTTATCAAATTGTGATTATTAAAGCCTGCAATTTAATTAAAGAAGTATAGATTCAGTTGCAATGCATGCTTTAGAGTGAAGAGCAGCACTGTGTTCATTTACTTGCATGAAGCTTATGATACAGTGTTTCAGAGTGACTTGGTTCACTATTCTTACAAACTCATTCTCTTCAATCGCTTTTTTATGTGTGAGTGATACATGCATTTGGGAACGCAATGTGCACCACGTCTGTTTTATTTGAGTTCATTTGAAATACATGTCTCTAAATACATTTTACGTACCTTACTG
This sequence comes from Carassius carassius, assembly GCF_963082965.1. Lineage (NCBI taxonomy): Eukaryota > Metazoa > Chordata > Actinopteri > Cypriniformes > Cyprinidae > Carassius > Carassius carassius. The sequence goes on along the minus strand of NC_081800.1, from coordinate 8,775,424 downwards.
CACGTTTCGTCGCAGTTTCAAAGCGAAATGACATGTGAGTGGCTCTAAACCATGGGTTCAATACGTGACCCTGTTATGTTTTTTTTACATTGATATAGGCATGTTTTGCTGTGTTTTTATTTTGTTGCTTCAGGTACGTATTGCCGTGGTTCATAATTCAAATATCCAGGCAGTGTAGCTAAAAATGTATGATCTTTTGTGTTGGAAATATCCCCTATACACCAAGCCCAACCCTAAACCTACCCTATAGAGTTAACAAATACAAAACTTATATAAAAATGTTGATGAAATTTTTTGATGCAACCGTGCCATTTGATCTCATTATATGCAGGCTTGAACTTTTGTCGAAGCTTAGTTTTGCAGGATTCATACCAAAGCTTTTCACCACTCAAGTGCAACTCCACACTGTGTGAGCTGCCAAACAAACCTACTACATATGAAAACCCATGCATATGAAGCTGGACATGTGACTCTAACTTTCAAAAGTATCAGTTTTGAAATCTTGCAGCATGTTAAAAATCGTTTTGAATATATGACATAATATTCCTCCAGCAATTGTGCTTAAATTTGGCCTCTTGTGCTAATTTCTACTGAAAACTGCAGCGATTCATAACAGCAACAGCAACATAACATGCACTATTTTTCCAAGTTGCTTTCAAGTGCCAGTCTTCTAGCTGTATTTTAAGATCTACTCAAATACACAAAATGAAAAGGTTTATATATATATATATATATATATATATATATATATATATATATATATATATATATATATATATATATTACCTGCAGGTGTCAAGCCACCAAACACTGTCTTGCTTCCTCTTTTTAACTCTGGTATGTTATTTTAATTGGTAAGTGGGAAGACAAATTCTTACACTTTGTGTGGCAAATAAAAAGTTTTCTTCAGACATTTGGTTTTAAAAGAGCTTGTTAATTAAGATGTAATTCATACAATTGAATGTTACCCAAATATCAGTGTTTGGACAACAATGAAAGTTTGAAAATGCAAAAATCTAAATGTTTTGAAATTTCCATGTTCATTTCCAGTTTCATGAATGGAAGTGTATTTGTCAGTTTACCTGTTTGGTAACAGATAAATATTTGTTGAAGGGGTAATTCGTTTTGGTGCCAGTGTTGGGGATCAAGTTCATGTTTTATTTATAAAAAAAAAAAAATATATATATATATATATATATATATATATATATATATATTAATTATTGAAATGTGATGTTACTGAATCATTCACATCTGATTGTGACATTGGCTACATATTAACAGGACAGTCACTGTGTATTCTGTGCAGTGTGACTTTCATATTTTTCGTAACTCTTACAGTTTGACATTTGGTTTTACACATCCCCTTTTTACTACTGATTCATTTAATTGTGGCTTTGATTTAAGGGATCTGTAATGTGATATGTATGATTTACATGATGTTGTGTTTAGTTAAACCAAGGTTTGTATTTGTATCCATTGGTGTTGTTATAATCTTGTTGGTACAGTCCTTATTAAAGGCACCAGTCAGATAAAATGGGTAGATTTTAAAAGGAACTTAAATATACACACCTGCAGTGTGTGGAGGAAACGGAACATGCTAATCTCATGCATCTTATATTGGCATCTGCTGTCTGTACTGTATCTTTTGGCATTGTGCAATGATCAGGTGTTGGATTCTGTTTAAAATGTAGACATTTGTGATTTATTGTATTGTGTTATCTTTTGACTCCTGCTTGTAATTGGTAGTTGACAGAGCATTAACCCTTCACTTGATGGGTGAACTCTTATGACTGTCTTGTTGTGTACAAGGAGTTGGTTAAGGCAGATGGATGATTGAATGACCCAACAAGACTCCCATTCAGTAGACTGAAAGTTACTATCATGGAATGTAGACTTGTGAATAAAGAGAAAGTGTAACATTTCACATAGTTTCATAGCAAATGGCTTTTGCCATTCAGATAATTCCACAGATTAAAGTCAATTCCATCTAAACTTTGATGCTGATAAAATGATTCTATATTAATCAAGCGGTCTAATCCAACTTTTCTGAACAGACACTATTGCTTTATATGATATGAGGGTAAGTAAATGGTGATTTTCATTTATTTATTTATTTATTTTCATTTATTTTTGGGGGGTGAACTAGCCCTTCAAACTAAGAATTGAGAAATCTAATCTTCTAAGAGTGACTGTAGTGTAAAACGAACTGGTTAGTCCAAAAACAGAGTTTATATACTGTAAAAAAAAAAGGTGTAATGAACTTCAAGGTTGGGGTAAAGGAAGGAGACCAGGGTCGGCGTACGGGGCTCGTGAGAAGCTTTATTTACAAAATCAAAAATAAAACAAAGAAACAGTCGTGGCAGGTGCGCGCACTTCGCAGCTTTCGCTTTCACTTTCACTTTACTGTCCGTTTCCGCAGCCTTCTCAGGGCTTCCTCCTCCCCCATCTCCTGGGACAGGACCGCGCCCAGCCCCCTGTCCGACGCGTCGGTCTGCAAAAGAAAGGGGAGAGCAAAATTAGGAGAGTGCAGGAGCGGCCCGCCACACAGGGCCGCCTTAACTCGGGTAAAGGCCTGTTGGCACGGCTCCGTCCATTGGACCGTATCCGGTACCACCTTTTTAGTGAGGTCAGTCAACGGGCTGGTGAGGTCCGAATAATGAGGAATAAACCTCCTATAATATCCAGCCAGCCCCAAGAACTGCCTCACCTCCTTTTTGGTCTTGGGCCTGGGACAGGTTGCAATTGCTGCCGTCTTATCAATTTGGGGACGCACCTGTCCGTGGCCCAAGTGGAAGCCCAGATACTTTACCTCCACCCGCCCAACTGCGCACTTCTTCGGGTTGGCCGTTAGCCTCCCCGTCTCAGCGCCCTGAGGACCGCCCTCACATGCTCCATATGCTGCTGCCAGTCCCCACTATAGATGATAATATCATCCAGGTAGGCTGCGGCATATGCAGCATGGGGCCACAGCACTTGATCCATAAGGCGCTGAAACGTAGCTGGGGCCCCGAACAAGCCGAACGGAAGCGTAACAAATTGGTGTAATCCAAACGGCGTGGTAAAGGCTGACTTTTCTTTGGACATGGGAGATAAGGGGATCTGCCAGTATCCTTTGGTTAAGTCCAATGTCGAATAAAAACGAGCCGTGCCTAACCGATCGAGCAACTCGTCAATTCGCGGCATTGGATAAGCGTCAAATTTAGAAACTGCATTCACCCTGCGATAGTCTACACAGAACCATACCGAGCCGTCCGTTTTGGGCACCAAAACTATCGAGCTCGCCCAATCGCTGTGTGACTCCTCGATTACCCCCATCCCCAGCATGGCCTCTAATTCAGCCTGAACTACCTTTTTTTGTGTTCAGGCAATCTATACGGCCGGCTGCGAACTACGACACCCGGCTCGGTCTCAATGTGGTGCTGAATCAGGTCCGTACGACCGGGTAGGGGCGAAAACACGTCCGCAAATTCTACCTGCAACTGCGCGATGTCAGTGAGCTGCGAGGGCGAGAGGTGGTCCCCTCCTAGGGCCAGTGCGAGGGGTTTTCCTTTAATAATCGCTTCTGGCCCGAGATCCTCCTCCCCACTCACTACCGTCGCTAGCAACACTGACTCCTCCCTGCTCCATTTTTTAAGGAGGTTGAGGTGGTAGATTTGCCGTGAGTCGCCTCTATCCGTCCGTACTACCTCATAATTGAGATCTCCTATCCGCCGTGTGACCTCAAAGGGTCCTTGCCACTTGGCTAACAATTTGGAGCTAGAGGTTGGCAGTAAAACGAGCACTTTATATCCCAGTGTAAATTCTCGCAGCTTAGCTCCCCGGTTATATAGCTGGCTTTGTCTGCCCTGGGTCTGGAGCAAATTCTCCATAGAGAGTCGCCCCAGTGTATGGAGTTTTGCGCGCAGGTCCAGGACATATTGAATTTCATTTTTGCTATCCGAGTGTCCGTCCTCCCAAGTCTCTCTCAGGACGTCTAGCACCCCCCGGGGCTGACGTCCGTAGAGAAGCTCGAAGGGGGAAAACCCTATGGAGGCTTGGGGGACCTCGCGCACAGCGAATAAGAGGGGTTCTAGCCAATGGTCCCAATTTTTCGCGTCTTCTTGTACGAACTTCCGGATCGTGGTTTTTATTGTGCGATTAAACCGTTCGACCAGCCCGTCCGTTTGTGGGTGATAGACGCTGGTACGCACCGCTTTAATGCCCCACAATCCGTACAATTCGCTTAACGTACGTGACATAAACGCGGTGCCCTGGTCCGTGAGAATCTCCTTTGGGATTCCCACGCGGGAGATTAAACGAAACAAGGCATCCGCCACACTCTTTGCCGAGATGTTGCGGAGTGCCACTGCTTCAGGATACCGTGTCGCGTAATCCACTAAGACCAGAACGAAACGGTGTCCCCGTGCGGATCGCTCTAACGGCCCGATCAGGTCCATACCAATTTGCTCGAAGGGGACCTGCACTAGAGGAATAGGGCGCAAAGGTGGTGTTCTTGGTGCAGGCCCGCGAGCGATGAAATGATGTCTGCAAACGGCGAGGATGATGTGGCTGACGGAGTCTGCATGGCGGATGCTCTCTTTCCTATCCCGGGTTTCGGCACCAGTGTAATGAACTTCAAAGTTGGGGTAAAGGAAGGAGACCAGGGTCGGCGTACGGGGCTCGTGAGAAGCTTTATTTACAAAATCAAAAATAAAACAAAGAAACAGTCGCGGCAGGTGCGCGCACTTCGCAGCTTTCGCTTTCACTTTCACTTTACTGTCCGTTTACGCAGCCTTCTCGGTCCAGCACGAGTCCCCGTCTCTCTCGTCCTTCGCCAGCTGTCGCGCTCCTTAAATGGTTCCCCACGCCAATCACTGCAACGAGATCCAGCTGTTACTTGTTTCTCACCTGAACCACTTACTGCCGCTCGTCTCTTCACTCGCTCTCCCGTTGCAGACTTCGCTAAACCACGCCTCCCCCGCCAATAAAGGCTATGTTGATTAGCAAAGAATTATAAATATACTTAATTATTAAGAAAATACCAGAGATGGCTTGAATAGCTTCATACTGTGATTCCAGTTATACTTTATACAGAAAGTTAAAGTGAACTCATTGTCATGTTCAAGACACCAGTCTGAGATGATTCGAGCTTTGTGCCGTGGTGCATTATCCTGCTGGAAGTGGCCATCAGAAGATGGTACACTGTAGTCATAAAGAAATGGACATGGTTAGCAACAATACTCAGGTAGGCCGTGGCATTTAAATAATGCTCATTTGGTACTAAGGGGCCAAAGTGTGCCAAGAAAATATCCCCCACACCATTACACCACCACCACCAGCCTGAACCACTGAGACAAGGCAGGATGGATCCATGCTTTCATGTTCTTTATGCCAAATTGTGACCCTACCATCTGAATGTTGCAGCAGAAATAAAGACTCATCAGACCAAACAACATTTTTCCAATCTTCAATTGCCCAATTTTGGTGAGCCTTTCCAAATTGTAGCCTCCGTTTCCAGTTCTTAGCTGACATGAGCGGCACCCGGTGTGGTCTTCTGCTGCTGTAGGCCATCTGCTTCAGGGTTCGATGTGTTGTGCTTTTAGAGATGGTTTTCTGCATACCTTGGTGGTACCAAGTGGTTATTTGAGTTACTATTGCCTTTTTTATCATCTCTAACCAGTCTGCCCATTCTCCTCTGATGTCTTACATCAACAAGGCATTTTCATCTTTTTTGGACCATTCTCTGTAAAACCCTAGAGATGGTTGTGCATGAAAAACCTAGTAGTTCAGCAGTTTTTGAAATATGAAGACCAGCCCATCTGGCACCAACAACCATTCCACGTTCAAAGACACTTAAATCCCCTTTCTTCCCCGTTCTGATGTTAGGTTTGAACTTTGGCAAATCATCTTCACCACATCTAGATGCCTATATGCTGAGTTGCTGCCATGTGATTGGATGATTAGCAATTTGTTTTACCAAGCAATTGAACAGGTGTAACTAATAAAGTGGCCGGTGAGTTTATATCTCGATATAGCTATTTTTATTTTGTGCAGTGAGTGATTTGTGCAGTGAGAGCAAATTAGACTGCTGTTCCTTGAAGGCCGAATGCACGGATCCAATATACTGATAGACATCTGGTTTTCATCCAACTGTTTATATTTTTTTTAACACATAACTGACTGTATGAATGGACATTTTTATATAATTGTGTGCATATGTGACTAATCAAGCCCAATAAAACATGAAAGAGATCTGTTTTCGTGATTGCATGCTTATCTTGAAGAGGGGCTTTCTCGGTATGTGTATGTCAGTTCTTTGTCACTGCTTATTGCAATTATTAACTCTATCAAGTGCACACTATTCTTTATTTTCTCATTCATGCAGGTTTCCCTATCACTCAAAGGTGTATATAACTTTTAAGTAGTGCTATGTCGTGCAGATATATTTGCATACCGCAAAAAAACATGATATAGCAAAATCTCTAACGTCAGACACTTTATTTCCACTGTAACGTCATACCGCCCAGCCCTACACTACACTACCGTTCTATATATTAAATATTAAAATATTAAGCAGCACAACTGTTTCGATATTTATTAATTATTAAAAATTATTAAAAAAATTAATATTGAGGGTCTGAATGGGTTCTTTCTCTTATATAATTTCATATAGTATATATATATATATAGGTTTGTGCATCTTTTTTGCACCACGTGACATGATTTTGCAGACAAATGTATTTAAATATTAATAAATAATAGCGATTAACAGCAGTTCGTGAAGCAGTTCTTTTAAAATATTATATTGTTTTCTTTGAAAAAAAAAAAAAACGTGTGTGTTTGTGTGTGTGTGTGTGTGTAATACACTACTAAATATTTAAAAAGTTTCATTTTTTAGACTTAAAATTCCTTTATTGATCCAAAGAGGAAATTAAGGTGTTACAGCAGCAACAGAAAAACAAAAACACAAGATAAATTAAACCATTCAATCAATCAATGATCACAGTAATCTGAATATTTATTGATTACAGAGTTCCATGCAACAACCTAGCATAGTAAACTCAACAACACCTCCATACATACACACTCAACACTCTTTCATTATATAACATTTAATAGGGCATTTTATTCAGTACTTAAGATATTAAGTTAGTTATATCAGTCTGGCATTTTTGTCTTTTTGTGTCCCCAAAATATACCAAAATCAGTTTTAATACAGAAAATAAAAACATACTCATCATAGAAAGGGTGCAGGCTACTCAAGTCACTATATGAATGAATTGCAAGTTTAATGTATCGAATAGCTAGGAGGGAGAAAGAGTGTCACATCACTGACACAGTTCCTATATTTTATTGCAGACTGCATTGATTATTTGCATCAATCACGCTTTTGCTTGAGGTGAAAATGTTTTAAAAGCATCTCACCTGCTATAATGCCAAATGTTGGAAAACACATAAGACTACCGGTTCAAATCTCCTCTCAGTTTTGCTGTATAGGATTTATTACAACTTATTCTTTGTCTTACTCTTGTACTCTTTTTAGCTCTTTTCCTTGGAGAAGTCACTGAAGAGCTCTTGCCGAAAGAACAACTTGCTGAGGGTGTTTTCAGCATTTCTTTCACCTTTGTCCTAATCTGCTGGCTGGGATGAGGGGGCTCAGGAGTCTTATTGTTGGGCTCTTGTCTGCCTTCTTCTCCACTGCCTTTGGTCTTTATTTCCCTCCTCACGGTAAGTGTCAGGACAGGTAAATTGCTCTCAGGTGTTTGTTCTTATCAAAGTAACTTCAACTGGAGGCTACCATTATTATTCAACAGTATTTCATGTTATTATCCAGTAAACTCTTCCAGAAAGAAGTACTCTTTTTAGCACAGATGACCATCTCAATGGCTCTTTTTTCATGCATGTGATTTGTTTCCTGTAGTGGAGCAGCTGCCAACCATCACCGCTCAGACCTCAGGCTCTTTCATTGCCTTGCCATATGATGAGAACTTCCTGTTCAAGTGTGAAGCCAAAGGCAACCCAAGACCTACGTGAGTGAGATGTCCAGCACTTAAGGATGCCAGTACAAGCAGATGAACTGGAGAAACATCCAAATTAAATTGCCTTTAATGAGCTGAAAGATGCTTAGACATTTCTTTGTGCAATGTGAAAATTCAAAATGAAATACTCATCGCCCCACAGAGTAAAACAGAATAAATTAAATACATTTTGTTATGGTTTTAACATTTAAATTATTTTTTTATTAAAGTATATGATAAGTGTCAGTAAGTCATTAACTATAGATTCACGTAAAAAAAAAGAAAAAAAAAATTATAAAATAATAAATAATAAGTTGAAAGATATGTTTTTTACTTTTTTATATGCATGCCTAATAGATGCCAGTTGTGTGTTTTTCTTTGAACAGGTACCGCTGGACGAAAGATGGGATGGATTTTGACCTGCATAAAGACTTTCAGCTCATTATAGAAGAGAGTAGTGGGTCCTTTTTGATACCCAACAATAAAGATATGGCGAAATACGAGGGAAAGTACAGATGTTATGCCTCAAACAAGCTCGGAGCAGCAATATCAGAGGAATCAGATTTGATTGTGCCTAGTAAGTCACAGTTCATAAATATCCCTTGCCCCACATTATCTCAACTGCTTATCATGAATCGAATATATATATATATATATATGTATATATGTATATATATATATATGAGAATTTCCTCGGACCTGTTCCAGGAAATTTGCATATTACATGTAACCGCTTAAGCATATCCAACATGATGTGGCTCAACTGGTTTTTAATCTTGATAATGTCTTACTGACAGTTTCACTGGTAGGATATCTGTATCTGTCTTACACTTTAGTAAGAAAGTGACTGATATGAATTTAAAGGTGTTTATTTGTGTTGTTTTTCTGATTGCTCACAGTGATTCCCAAGTTTCCCAAGAAGAAGATAGAGCCAGCGGTGGTCACAGAGGGCGATTCAGTGGTCTTGGAGTGTAACCCGCCACAAGGCATTCCACCTTCGCAACTGTACTGGATGACCAATGGTAGTTCAAGACACTTTAAATCGGTTTCCTGCACATCACTTTTGCCAAACAGAGGGATCCAAGCAGATCATTTTAATGCTTTTGCCTAATGTCTTGTTAGTTTAAATATCACTTCTTCAGATCTGGGCTATTACTATTAATAAAAATTTCTGAAACAAAGAAATTAACCAAACTATATATATAGTTGTTACAGCAAGCATTATTGTTTCTGATATGTCAGTCTTCTCCTGGCTTTTGGCTAAACAGATAAACAGATGCGTATATATATATATATATATATATGCCATAATATGCATATAGGCCCAATAATATGCAAAATTCAAAAGTGAGAATCTTGGTTTCTAAATGGTTATTTATTTATATATATAAAAAAAAAATTGTTATTAAACAGCCTGATCTAATTTTTTAATACATAAATGAGGTATTAAAGTTTTACAAGCATTTTGAATGATGCTAAAATGTACAATTTTGTTTAAAACGTAAAGTTGCTACGTATTTACAGCTAAACAACTTAAAATATTTACAAACCTTTTATATCATTAAGCTATTTATCACTAATTTTATCGATAAGTGATTTGGCTTTTTAAAACCCCTTAACCTATACCTATCTTTTTTTTTTTTGCAGGGAAATGACAATTTTAGTAACAATATAGCATTAAAAATATATTTTTTATAGTTGCTAATCCCACTCCTATTTCTTAAAAATATGTACATTATGAAGAAAAACATGACAGACAGATAAGTGCAATCACAAAGTTTATTGATTGCAAAAGTGTCAAAAGCAGAATTAAAACTAATCCAAATGACGATGTGTTGCAGTCGCAGTCTTTTCTGGCGGAATACAATAGTTTTGTGTGAGGCACAGAGCAGAATTTAAGATGTTAATTGACTGTGAAATACATTTTTTCTTGTAAAACCTATCGTTAAGCTTCTTGAAGCAGCAATTTTTGAATTTGTAAGCAACGTGTCAGTCACTTACAGTTGCTGCTCATGGAGATGAAGATCACTGTATAAAGGCTTGAGTTTGGGACAGTTTTATGGATTCTGAAGATGTGTATTACAGCGCACGTATAAAATTTATTCATTTTGTAATTATGTTGCATTTTTTGGTGTATTCTATTTTATGGTTCCATTGTCAGTCAGAGAAAATGCCTTTTGTGGCAAAGTAAATATTACATGATAAGTAATGGTTAAATGGTTGCAGAATTATTCATTTAAAGGGTTTAAACTGTAGTCTTGTTTAACATTATGTATTCTTAAAAACGAGTTGACAGCAGAAATCACACAGAACTGAACGAAATGTTATCATTTCATATGCGACTTCAATACGTCAGTTTTGTATGTTTAAATGCTGTAAATCTGTCAGTATTGTACGTTCCAGTGTCTGTAAGCGTAAGATTACGGAAGGATTTTTTTCTTTTTTTTTGAGTGCACAAATTCTCATGGGACTATGTTGCATTAATGTGATAGTTCACCCAAAAATTTTAAATGTGTCATCACTTACTCATCCTCATGTTGTTCCAAACCTCTATGAGTTTATTCATAAGGATTCATTCACATACTCATGTAAAGTTGCTCATACATAAATACATTTAACATAAAAGAAAAATTTTTGAAGAATGTTGGGAACCAAGTTTATGGTAGCCATTCACTTCAATAGTATGAAAAAAAATATATATATATATTTATATACACACACTATGGAATTCAAAGAGGAAATAGTTTGATTACTCACATTCTTATGAATATCTTCTTTGTACAGCAGAAGAAATGAATTCATGGTGGTTTGGAACAATTTGGTGACAGATATGATATTATACGATTTCCTAGACATATTAGAATTCAGATATTTAATCTAATGAAAAATAATCAGGTTAAGGTTTAGTGAGGGTAAAAAAAATAAAATTGAATTATCCTGAATTAATTTTAAACCTCCACTGGCAAACCTCTGTAAATTGCATTAACTTTCTCTTAAGGAAATACTTTGTAATAATAATAATAATAATAAAATATCCTGTGTTTTTCTTCTGGAAAACAAGACATTTGATTAAAATTGTTGAGTGTTATTATTGTACACATCTTCACTTCTTGAACTGCAGAGGCGACTTTATCATGTCGAGCCACCTACACTTCATGTGAGAAACAAGAATGTCTGAGCATTCAAAGTCTGTCAGATGGGACTGTTTCTGGGCGGATTGGATGGTTGCCCTCTCCGTTGTCCTGTTGCTCATGTTAATCTAACCCACCTCTCTGTATTGTTCTCAGATCTTCAACACATTGAGCAGAATGAGAGGGTGACCATGGGCCTCAATGGGAATCTGTACTTCTCTGATACTCTGATGTCAGACAGCCACGATGACTACTGCTGTTTTGCTGCCTTTTCCAAGATACGCACAATCATTCAGAAACCACGCATGGCCCTGAGGGTCAAGCCAAGTATGTGGCCAGAATCTCATAAGCTTGATATGGTTTAAAAGAAATGAAATAGAAAAAAAGGTTAATACACTATTGTCTGTAGGATTTTTCAGTGCTTTTGAAAGAAGTCTCTTATGCTCATTTATTTGATCAAAAATACAGTAAAAACAGTAATATTGAGAATAATTTTATTAATACCTGTATCTGTGATACAAAGCTGAATTTTCAGCATCATTACTCCAGTCTTCAGTGTCACATGATCCTTCAGAAATCATTCTAATATGCTGATTTGCTGCTCAAAAAACAGTTGGTATTAATATCAGTGTTTAAAACAGTTGTGCTGCTTCATGTTTCTTTGGAAACCTTGACACAAATTTTACAGGATTAGAAAAAACCAGCATTCATACGACATTAAAATGTTTACTTTTGATCAATTTAATGCATCCTTTCTGAATAAAAGTATTCATTTCTTAAAATAATCTTACTGAACCCAAACAGTTCAAAATTAATTGAAATCTTTATTGTGTTTCTATACATATTTTCACATCTAATCTAATATTCAGCACATCAGTGAAGACCTATTATGCTGGTTTTGGGTGATGCGGGACGATTCTTGCTCTCATGAACAGCTGGACAAAAGCACAGCAGAATGTGACAGGATTTTTCTGAAAAGTATTTTTAGCTTGACACAACATCATGAAAATGCAGTGCTTAAGACACAAAAAAACTGTGGGATGCATAAACAAAAGCAGAACAAAGTATACGTACATTAACAGTCAATTTTTTTCAGTAATTGTTAGTGTGGCGCTACATTAAACTGGATACAATTTATAGATGCATCTCGGCTTTAGTGTGCTTTGTCATGCTAATATTTTAACAGTAACTGTCTCTAATGTAATCCTTTTTAAAGTCAACGTGACATAAAAACGAACCCTGTTTACTTTCCTAAACGTTCCTGGTCTTATTATGTTTTATCAGTTCATGTCATTCAAATAATAATGATAATAAATAAATAACATAAAAAAATATAAACCTAACTAATCAAATCAGTTGTTTTACGACCTGACCTTGTCCTTTATACAGTTACGTGGCATTTCTATATATTGTAAATATGCTATATATGTATTGTGTATATGCTTTTTATTACTATTTAAATATGCGGAAAATTCAAATAATTCTTTCAATTTATTTTTGTATTTTTTTTTATTTAGGCCAGGGGGATGATGACATCAAGAGTGGTGAGTCACATTTGGTCAAACGATCAATGATTTTTTGCAATGATCATTATTTAAGGGATTTTTTTTTTCAAGATAAAGTTTGTTGGGCTTTAGCACTTGCTAGTTTGTTGGCTTTTTCTGGAGGTCAGACTGTGAGTTTTTCCTCAGTTTGAGCAGTGTGATGTTATAAGAGTAATCAAAACGTGACAAAAAAACCTTGTAAAAGCTCTTAAAATATATTTGAATAAATAATATATTCGACCTTAACCTATTCTTGTTCAGATATGAAGGTATGTTTCTTTTTTATCCATGTTGAGGCGATTTACCATCATTTGTCCCCATTCAGTTCAGAAGAGGAAGCCGAGCATTTTGGTGCCCTCCAGCCATTCAACGACATACCTAAAAAAAGGAGAAGTGCTGGAGCTGGAGTGTATCGCAGAAGGACTGTGAGTTCACTTCTTTATGAACATGTTGGGTTTACGACACTATACAGCAGCAAAGCATTTCCACCGACAGAGAGAGTGACGGCGGTTTATTTTTATTTCATTTTTTTTCTCAGGCCTACTCCGGTGGTAGAATTTATCAAGATGTGGGAAAATTTACCAAACCGTACACAAATCAAGAACTATGGAAAGCTTCTTACAATACCAAATGTCACAGAGCAGGATGAAGGGAAATACATGTGCAAAGCCAAGAATGATCTTGGTGAAGATGAGCATTATTTCCAAGTTGTCGTGGAGGGTATGCAAACATTTACACGGTCTTAAGTCTGAATTTTATTGATTTATTTATGACGATTCATGACGAAGTTATTCTAGTCAGTAAAAGAGTATTTTGCAACAGTTTACAGTAAGGTTTTGCTTGTGAAAATTAGTTTACTACATGACCTAACAATGAAATACACTTTGAAAGCATATTATTAATCATGATTCATATTCATTTCAACATTTACTGATACTAATTCAGATCAAAAGTTGTACGTCAGTATTATTTAATAACTTAAGATAACATGGGGTAACAATAAACATTTTGAATAACTAACATTAAGAAGGATTTTAAATACTGAGACGAATATATTGTTCATTGTTAGATAATCTTAGTTTGAATGCATTAACTATGGTTAACTATTGAAACTTATTGTAGAGTGTTTTCAAGTACATTTCTGAACATTTGGGAAATGCCAGGGAATTTTCAGTTTGTAATTTCCAGTAGCTGAAAAAATATATATATATGTCCTCTAGTTGAGTTCAGTCTCTGTAAAATTACTTGAAATATCATTGTCCAGTATTCACAATCACAAAACAACAAAATAATTATATAAATATATACTCTATTTCAGGTATTTTATATGAATTGTATATATAATTCTCACTTTTAACTAGCATGCATATTGCTAGCATATTGACTGTGTATTAGTACTTATGAAACGCATATTAATGGATTATTCTGCATGACCTACTACAAAATTGAAAGTCATGTCACTTACAAACACAAGGGGGAAGTATTGCTCTAGATAGGAAGTTGCTTTAATCTATATTCACATGTTGTGTGTCTCAGAGCCTCCTAGCTGGCAGGAGGAGCCAGTGAAGAGTCAGTTAGTAGAGATTGGATCTGACATCCACATCAAGTGTTCTGCTAGAGGAAAACCACAACCCACAATCACCTGGAAGAGAAATGGCCAGCCTCTTGATGGTGTGTTAAACCCCCTCCTCTCCCACCCTTCTCATGCCAAGCTGACTGAATTTGTCAGCTCAAAGCCACTGACAAATGTGCAGTTACTAGCTTTTTAACAGTCTGTTATTCCTGTCCTTTCGGGGGGTTTTTTCTCATCATTTAGACTTTGTAAACAGCAATACATTTGTGGCCACCTCTGTATTTGTGCATAATTCACATGACTTGGTACAATTCTATATAATTGTATATATACCAAATATGTACCTTGCAAGTTTATTGCTGCTAAAATGAGGTGAAATATTACAATATAGACAGGGGCTAGGTGTATTAGTTTTTACTATATTTTTCAAAGTGGGTGTATTTTTGAAAGTCAATTTGTGTATAGATGCATAATTTCTAGTTTTGGCTATTGAATATTTTCACTCAAAAATAGAGCGTTCATTGGATGCATCTCGAATTTTTGTGATTAATTACGAGCAATGTTGTCACATGTCAGTAAGACTTTATTAAGATTTCATACTAATACTTAAAATTAATTCAGCAAGGATCAAAAGCAGCAGTAAAAACATTTATAATGGTACAAAAGATTTCTATTTCAAATTGATGTTATTTTCATTCATCAAAAGAATGCTGAAAAAGTGTTTTCATTGATAATAAGTAATGTTTCCTGAGCAGTAAAGCAGCATATGAGAATGATTTCTGAACGATCATGTGATACCAAGGGCGTAGATTTGGTTTGAACATTGGGGGGGTTGAACGTTGTATGCTCCCCGTTACTTTTTCAAAAAAAAAATTTTTTATGTGTATTGTTATTGGACAATTTATTTCTTCCTATCTATCTATCTATCTATCTATCTATCTATCTATCTATCTATCTATCTATCTATCTATCTATCTATCTATCTATCTGGCAACATGTTTTAACTGATTACAAATTCAACATATACAAATATGAAAGAGACAACATTTAGACATTTATTTTAAGATTTTTACATTCCACCTTAATGCATTTTAATTTTTTTTCTAAAGGGAAACACATCTTTAAAACATTAAAGGCATTAATGTATAGCCTAACTTTACAAAACTGCTGTTTTTCTATACTGTTTTCTATTTTATTTTATTTTATTTTATTGTATTGATTGAATGGCATCTTCTTTACCTGACTACCTGCTCCTCCTCTCCCTCTGCTGACTTTTCTACCCTGCAGCTATATTTACCTCGAATCTGTTATAAAAACATGTTAAGAGATTATACACCTCATAACGTTATGAAATTTGTGTATAATCATCATTCATAAAATTCTAACATAGTAGAGATTATCAAAAGAAAGAAATTAAGTATTGAAACCGCCAGTAGGCGGCAGTGTTTCATTGTTTTAATGAGTTAGCCACTTAAATCGTTAATTCACCCAATTCGTTCAAAAGTCAGATTAATTTAGTAAGAAAACAAACACCGATGTGAATACTTTTGTCGTTGATAATTACAGACACTATTGAAAAATATACTAGCAAAACAGACAGCTGCTTTGGTAACGTGTTATACTGATAGTTATAGCTAAATACATTGCAATGGATTAGCTAGCTAAAATATATGTGGTGTGTACTAACTATTACACAATATTCTCATACCTCATTCTCAGTACATGCTTTAATTTTTTTTGCATCCCCCTCTTACCAGCGGTTAAATATAGTCCGCTGTGCAGCGCTTCTCTTCATTTTTGGCGTTAACATTAACCGTGTGCTCTCCCATTCAAACACCACTCGCTTGTTTTGGTGAAAGTGCGACTCATTGGTTGGGCGTTACCAATCGGTTCAATGGAGGGGGAGTATTTTTTGTCTGATTTATTATGACATACTCATATTTGATTAGGAACAAAATTATTTTTACAAAATAAATGAATTCTATTTTTTTCATATTATATTTTTCATTTGATCTACTGTGATTTTCATGTTGAAATATTGGGGGGGTTGTAACTGATGGATTTGAATATTGGGGGGGTTACCTCCCCCCATCCCCCCCATAAACTACGCCCCTGTGTGATACTGAAAACTGGAGTATGCTGAAAATTCAGCTTTACATCACAGAAATAAGTTACAGTTTGATATATATTCAAATATAACATTTCTTTACAACTGTACAAATATTTCAAAATATTACTGTTTTTACTGTATTTTTGGTCCGATAAATGCAACCTTGGTGAGCAAAAAAATAGTTTTAGGGTCAGTAAGCCCATGTGACAAGTTGACAACTAGCCCCAGTCTCTCCTTAACACTTTGGGTGCCAATTCAAGCTTGTTTTCTCCCCAGATTTTCCTTCTACCAATTACAAAGTGCTTGATGACAGAATAATCATCCTCAGAGCGGAGCAGAGAGACACTGCAGTGTACCAGTGTGAGGCCTCCAACAGACACGGGACCCTACTCTTCAATGCTAATGTGCTTGTCATGAGTGAGTACTTCACTTACCTGTGTAAACTGGAAGAAGATGAATATCATATTGTGATTTTCAGAGTACAAGAACAGGTCAGCGTTTCTGATGCACAACCCTCCTAATTTACATGTATCAATTAATCATAGCACCAGAAGAGAGGATTGTGCTCTTGCTGACATGCAATGGCTTAAGGGCTACAGCAGCTGTTCATTCGTAATTGTTGTAGAAGAAAACATGAAATGTGCGCGTCTATGAACTACTTCGGTCACTGTTTTCTGTTTGTAGCTGGCAGAAGAAAAGAGCTCTTTTATATGCTAATAGCTTTTTTACAGTTTAATTGTGATTTCGGGAGTGTGCCTCGGTTTCAATACACACCACAGAAAGTGAGCCATATGCCGCACTGGCTGTTTGAAGTTTGTCTGTGTGCACGAATGTTTTGACTAATGGTCTGGCTTTCTCTCAGATCATCCCCCTTTGATTCTGACCCGAGATTATCTGGAGTACTCAACCATGTTAGGAAAGAGTGTGATTATGGACTGCAGAGTCTTTAGCTCACCACCTGCCACCATTAACTGGTGAGTTTAGTAACTAAGTGTTGTGATTTTAACACCATGTCCTAACCAGATGCAACATAAGTGACAAGTGAGGTGTCTCTGTTCTGTAAATCAGAGTTTGTCTTAACCAACCGCGACAAGTAACAACACTAAATGTTGTTGGTTGCTTGGTTTCTTTATCTGAAATCTCATTGGACTGAAGTAACTTATTCATGTATATTAAACTTCAAACTTGGACAATCGAAGACTAATTATGGAAGAATCAGAGATTATAAGAAAAATTCATAACATTGCACAAGGTCAACAATGAAAAGCATGCCGTCGAGTGCAGAAGTCATGAAAATACAAGATATGGTATGTAGTTTTACGCTCTTCAGCCCAGTGTGGTGTGCATGTGAAAGAGCGTGCAAACAGTTTTGAGCTGCAAATGTCTTTCACATTCAGTTTCTCATCACGTCACACCTGGTTAGGACACGGTGTATGAGTGATAATTAAATGTTACTTTATGGTACCTATCCATCAATGTAAAAAAAAATACTTGGGCCCATATTTAAGATGTATTTTACCTGCATTTTTATTTATTTTTTTACAGTTTTAACATAGCTTAGTTAACATAATGTGATGCATACTTGTTATACATAAATTAAACTGAGTGTTTTAAATGCACAGTAACCAGAACAAAACATGTATAAAAAAATTATATGTAAACTAATTTCATAAATGTACACAGCTAACCATATTCAAACCATGTTCATAATAAAAATAAATAAATAACACATTTATACGTCTAAGTAATAAATGTAATTACATGCAAACAGTTTCTCACTTATCAGTTTTCACACAGATTTATGATGATTCTAAGGATTTTTTAAATTAATAAATATTAATATTAACTATTATTAAATAAAATCAAAAAGACACAAATACTTTAATAATAATAATAATAATAATTAACTTTGCCATGATTCATTGTTTGAGTGATAGGTGTGAGAACAATTGGAAGAATATGGGATAAGGCATAAGGATATACCATCACTTAATAATAATGACTGTCACGCCTCTTTTCATATCCATTTTGTTTTAATAAGTTAAATTATTTCTGTCTACAAGGCTAAAAATATTTTTTTGATTAGGATGACCAGCCATGGACATTCATGCTGGCCTAAATTGGTCTTCACTGCAAATAAATAGTTTTTGTTGTCTGTATTATTGTCCAGTAACCTTGCTAAACACCCTTAAAATATATGTCTTTAATGACATTATAATTAAGATTTTGTTAGAAGTATTCTAAATGATTTTAGTAGGGATTTTAGTGTGGTTTTACTATAGCTGGTCTTCAGATTATGGGTGAATGATAGTTGTTCGGCACAGAGTGCCTAATAACAGCAATACAGACCCAGTAGGGTCAAGTGAATTAAGTGAAGGAAAAGGGACAATACATTGAGAAAAGACACTGCAAGATCTATAGCCCTTTTGAAATGTCTGTTCTCTCTAGGGATCCTCCTTTTGCACTCATTTATACTGTTTTCTTGTTTGAAAAGGTTTAGTTCAAAAACCTTTGGTCAATTTTCAAAGTCGTGGTAAAAAACAGGGCAAAAAAAAAACTAGGCTACATTGGATTCGGATTTATCAACAGAGCATCTTTCGGTAAAGGCCCTTCCCATGGGCCTCTGTTTCAGAAGAACTCTGAAGGGTTCAGTGTTTGTTTTGTAGGAGAAGAGAAGACCCAGAGGGCTCTCTAGATGGAGAGAGATATTCTCTCCTGAAGAATGGCTCCCTGCAGATTCACAAAGTCGAGATGGAAGATATGGGCCAGTACAAATGTTTGGCAAAGAACTCAGAAGGCACCATGAGCCTCACCATTGAACTTTTCATCAAAGGTTAGCCACCTTCCTTATTCAAAAAGCTTTCTGTTTCCTGGTCATTATTGAAACTTAAGGTCTGCTTTTGATAGATTCAACAAGGATTGTAGAACCTCCTCAAGACACGAAGGTCAAAAGAGGATCTATGGCGAAGCTAGAGTGCCAGGTGGAGTGCGATCCCACCCTCAGAAGAGAGCTGGAGATATTGTGGATGAAAGATGGGATGAATATCCTCTCAAACTTCTCTGAAAGGTGGGTGACCTGTTTTCCATGAGTAGAAGGATGCGACAGACTGTCTCTAATGGTTCAACTTTGAATTCGTTGAAGCCATTCTCCATTTAAGCAAATCCTTGTTTTAGAAAGGTTGTGCTGTCAAAACAGAAAGGATTAGCGGGAGCTATGATAGTTTTGTAGTGCACACATTTTATTTATAGTTTTATCAGTGCAGGAATCATGGATTAAATACTTAAACTTTGTAGTCATGTAACAAAGCCGAGCTAGATGTAATTGTAAGGTTTTATCAGTAATAGTAAGCTCTTATGGGCGAAATGTTTCTCTTGAAAATCAAAAGGTACTCCAGCTAATGAGCAGGAGCCTCTTTAAACCTCTTTTCTACTGACTGGAGCATGATGCCCAACAGGATATTCTGTGTAAATGCAGTGTAATACTGTGCAATGTTTTGTTGTTGTAACTGTTAGTTATTTGCTTCCAGACAAATTATGTTTGCATCTTTACCTCAGGTCACCAGTTAGCAAGCCATGATTCAGATCAAACCTCAAATCATTTTTTATTGATGAAAAAAAGAAGGAAACAAAAACACAGCGAACATAATAGAGCCGTGCATTGATTGTCCAAACAACATTTAATAAAGCTTTTATTTGCCATTTCTGATACAAAAAAGGCCACAGATGTGTGTCTATACTGTCCTGAAACAAACTGCTGTATATCACTTCCATTATAATCAATGGAGCTGTCTGAACTTCATTTGACGGATACCTGGTTTCTATTTTTGTCAAGCTGCATCTTCAGCCACTTAATTTTTTCATGGTCTGCCTGAACATTTGTATTTTGTGGGAACTGATTGCTCTGCAGTTTGCTTTGAAGTTTATCCATGATTCAAAGTCAATAAGACTCGTAAAATATAATTATTTTTACCTTTTACAATGAAAACAAGAAGATCAGCTCAGTTGTAGAATGTAGGTCTATGTGGTGTGACTCCTGCAAAACCTAATAATTATTTATTAATTCATAATTCATAATACTTCTTAAAAAAAACTGATTACATTAAGATACGTCACTCATATTTAAGGTGTAAGATTTGTTTTTTAATTAATCTATATGACAATTTATACTTGGTTACATCACATTTTAGAGGCATTGCATTTATTAATGTAGCTGAAAATGGAGCAAAAGTTGAAATAGAAGAACATATTTTTAAGAACTTGGCACATATTTTTCAACTAGATTTTGAAAATGTGTTTTTTTCTCCATCCTGGACACTATTGTTTATCAAAGACACATTGTTTCTTGCCTTGTTTTACCATTGACTATTGCTTCCAACATAGAAAGCTACAATAAACATTCCTGGAAATGCACATTGCTTATTTCATTGCTTTTAAAACATTGTGAAAGACATTTAGAGACTTGGAACTACTACATGATGAGTCTGATGTCTCATTTAGGAATTCATGAATTTTAATTTGACAACATTTTCTTATATATTTACTACCAACTAACTATTATTTTATATTGTACCTATTTTGGGTTATTTGCAGATATTTCACAGATGATGGAACTCTTCAGATTGTCAATGTGAACCACAGTGATCAGGGGAAATACACCTGTGTTGTTCGAACATCACTGGACCAAGATACAGCTTCTGCATACATAACTGTGTTAGGTACGATTAAAAGACCTTCTGAGACCAGAATGAATACCAACTAGATTGTGGTGTTATGTTTATATATTACACCAATACCACAATAATAGACGTGCTTGGAAATATTTCTATTATATTATATTTAAATAATAGTGCAGCCAACTCCGCAAATGATTGTACAGAAAACACAAAACAGATCATTATTGCACCAGTCATTTATTTAAGTGATTCTCTTATGAATGGGCTTAAAATGTTGTTATGATAAAAAAGTTTGTTTATGGTGTTTGTGTCTGAAATGTGACACAGATATTCCAGATCCACCGGTTAAGCTGACACTTTCTGAGCTGAAAGACCGCAGTGTCAGGCTCCACTGGGCGGCTGCCAGCGATCATAACAGTCCCATAACAGGTAAAACTCCTCCTACAAATGCACTGTACTGTCAGAGTTACAGAACAAATGCAAAACTGCCCCATTTGTGTTCCCTTCATATGCAATTGTGCACATTTTCAGTCCTTCTGAAGCTGGCTTTTGCTTTAAGTAGATTCCTCTGAAGTCGTTTTCATGGACGCTGCTCATACTCAGACATTGCTCTACAATATTTCAAGAAGGCTCCCACTGGGGCCACACCACAGTGTATTGAGAGTGTGTGCTCTGCATATTCAATGTCCTCTGTTCTCTGTTCTTATGACTAGAGTTTATCATCCAGTATGAAGAGAACAACTGGGAGCCAGAGAAGTGGAAGGAGCTTCTACGAGTTGCAGGCAGCCAGATCTCAGCCCCCTTGACGCTCTACGGCCACATTAACTACCAGTTCAGAGTCATCGCTGTCAATGCTATTGGGAGAAGCCTTCCCAGCATGCCCTCCGAAAGATATAAGACACCTCCTTGCGGTAGAGATACCTGTGATCCTTGAAGACTAGCTTTCATAAAATGTTATCATCCAATGTCTAGACTGTCCTTGGTTCACCTTGGACTGGTTTGAAGCATATCTTTGTGGGGATTTACCCTGAGAAAATTATACAGATGTCTATAAAAGCTCCATAAATTTTAATGCTCTTTTAAGCGAGTGCTGTCTCTGACTATCAATGACTGCATGCTCGTCATTATGTGTGATACACATTGGCAGTGTTTGAGGTCAATGGTATTATTGACTGAGACAAATGTTAAATAATTCATATTCACATTTGTACAGCCCCCGACAGGAACCCAGAAAACATTAAGATTGAGGGTCATCTGCCACATCAGATAGACATCAGCTGGGAGGTAATAAAATGCAAACAGCATTGTCAAACAACTTTAATGCATGTGCATGGCTTGGGAGTAAGAAAAAGACAAATACCCTCATGCTTGGGAGCTAAATGCTCCTGGAGTGTATAAGAAGTCAGGTGTCTTGTAGTTTAAAAGCAGTAACAACTTAATTTGCTCTGGCAATCAAGTATATGAGGAAATTTCCATTCATAAGCCAAATTATGCTCTATTTATGAGTCAAAATTCCTTCAGATTGCAAGTCTGAAAGAAAGCCTAGCTAGGCACCCCAGAAACTAGGTTTCCATGCCAGATTTTGCAAACCCACCAGCAAATGTCTCTCAAACTCTTCCAGTCTTTCCAAATGCTCAGTAATGTTTGGAGTGCACTGACCCACTTTTCCTTTTAATCACTAGCCGCTATTGCCCGTGGAGCACAATGGTCCCTCTCTGGAATACAAACTGAGTTACAGGCTTCTGGGTGTCGAGGACAGCTGGAAAGAAGAGATGATGAAGAGACACTCATTTGTGGTGCGAAACACCCAAACATTCGTCCCCTACGAGGTCAAGATCCAGGCCTTCAACAACCATGGTTGGGCACCAGAACCCAGGGTAGTGACTGGTTATTCCGGGGAAGACTGTGAGTCAAACAACATGTTAATGCATTCATCTCACAGTCGTGTGACAATGCCGCATAAAATAAACACTTAAGATTAGAGGATTAGTTGGGAGAGTAGTTTAATCCACTCTTTACCAGGATCAGCCATTTCTGCTGAGCTTTTACGTTGTGCTCTTTGGGATCAGATAAATTCTTTGCCAAGCACTTATGCGATTATCTTTTGTTTTATTTCATTTTCATATTTTTTCCATGTCGTACCCTTGTCTCTAGTCGACATCTGGCATTGTCTTAAGGATGATGCAACAGGTTGGGCTGCTTTTGTCCCTGCTATTCCTGCATCACTGTAGATTTACAAAAACATGGTTTATTTAGCTGTAGGTAGATCGTGACAGTTTTCATGCAGTTGTTGCAAAGAGCAGGGATGCAAACTTGACACTTTTCAAGAGATAATTACTGTTTTGAATCCAAAATACTCTCAGAAACAAATGTTCAAAAATTTGTACCATTAGGCATACAACAGCTTGTCATTGGGGCAGCACCCTCAAAGGGACACCTTTGTATCTTCTTTACCCCTAAAGGGATTGTCCTTATTATTGTATAGTAATGTTGAATGGGTTCTATAAAAACAGTGTGAATGTGGCCTGAGACAACTTAAGTAAAATAGAATATCCTCATATCCTCATAATCAAACTGACCATAAATCCACATTTTAAAGCCAGTGGGGGTAACGTCTTTGCAAAATTTTCCCCCCAATAAGTTTGCATCCCTGAAAGAGCCATTACCATGTATCCACATGTTTCTATGGATAGCTTCATGTTAGCATGTGCGGTTTTCCTGGAAATAGTCAGTGTGTCATGAAATTACAATTCATGCTTTAGTTGCTTGAGGAAATGGTTGTGTATGTGTAAATTTGTGAGCTGTTACCCTCTTGCATCAGTTGGGAAAGTTTAGCCGTAAACTGATCTGCATTCTGTTGCCCTTTCCAGTGCCCTTGGCGGCTCCTGCAGACATATCTGTGGAGGTGTTAAACTCTACGCTGCTGAGGGTCAGCTGGTCACCAGTGCCCCAAACCGCCCTGAGGGGCCATCTTGGAGGATACACTGTGAGTTCCAGACTCCTTTAGTTCAGAGGTCCTGTGGTAATGGACAAAAGTTGATGGTCATTCAGCAACAAACAAGCTGTTTATAGCATTAAAAAAGACTCCATTGTGTGCCCCCCCCCCCTCTCTCTCTCTCTACCTTCATTTTTACTCTTGGATTATTTTCCATATATATATATCTTCATCAACCCACTTTCTCTTTCTTCCATCTTTTGCTCCCAGGTTCACTGGTGGCAAACACAAAGTCTGTTGACCTCTAAGAGAATTCCCTTAGAGAGACAGTCTCTCACCATCCCTGGAAACAGGAGTCACACCATGGTGCCGGGACTGAAGCCATTCTCTGAATATAGCCTGACTGTCAACATCTTTAACCGGAGAGGGAATGGGCCCAGCAGCAGTCCTATCTCTTTCACAACTCCACAGGGAGGCAAGAACACTTCGATAGTAGACACATTTTAAAATTCAGTGGTTTGGGCATTTGATTAATTCTTGTGTAGATATAGTTGAATTGTACCAACTTTGTTGTTTACCAAAATGTACTGCTGAACATAAGAAGACTAATTTACATAGAAAGGCGTGAAAAGAATGACACTGACTTAAATGAAATACAATGCAATGCTATTACAGCAGTTTAACTACATTGTAGGTGGTTATCAAATAAAGACGCCGTTTGATTTTTGAGTATTTTTTTATTTAAGGTACATACTGACCAGTAGCGCTTGACATCTTCCCACAGTTCCTGATCAACCTCCCATCCTGAGAGCCACAAACTTTCAGAAAGACTCCATCACACTGGTGTGGGCGCCTCCGCATGAAACCAATGGCTTTCTCACAGGATACTTGCTGCAATATCAGACAGGTATGACACTCACAGATTTATGTTACATCAGCTATCTCAGAGAATTTTATATAATCCATGTTTAACTGCACAGTATCTTGATGTATATACTCCAAGTTTGGGGTTTCAAGTTTCCAAGTTAAATTTTTTATGTTTTTCTAAGAATAGTCTTATTGGTAGCCTTGGTAAGAAAGCTCACCAAGGTTTAGGGGTGGGCCGATATAGCCTCCAAATACTATCACAATATTTCAATAATATTTGCGATAACGATATTTATGACTATATAGAAAAAATAAAC